>NC_065538.1:64083656-64383656 GCF_932294415.1 Quercus robur | reverse complement strand
TATACATTGCATGAGTTTTACAGTGTCATCTCAATTTATTGATGTAAGGAGGGGAAGAAACATTTGAACTACATTTCATCTATCATTCAGAAACATTTTGGCTGAGTAGTTTTTAAAACCTCATGATATCCATAAAGCCTAGGTTTGAAATCATTAACCAGCGTTTTGGGACTATTTCCAAGAGATAACTACAACTAATAGTTCTCACCATGAATTCCTGACTCATGAAGTATTGACTATTAACTTAGAGTACTTGAAATAAAATGCAACAACCTACACCATTTGATTTTTAACAAAAAATTACTTAATTTCTAATATCGGCCTCATCTAGGATTCAAATCCCCCTACCCCCGAGTTGTAACTATCAAATTATAAAAATTAAAAAAAAAAAAAAAAATTTGTTACTGGCTTTATAGAATATCGGCCTCATCTAGGATTCAAATCCCCCCTCCCGAGTTGTAACTATCAAATTATAAATAAAAAAAATGTTGTTATTGGCTTTATAGTTATTTTAATTGTTATTGTTATTGTTGTTGTTATTGTTGTTATTAGAGGGACATTTATTCTCCATCAATTATACTATTTTATTTGTGTATTTTTTTCCCGTTTCAAAATTTAGTTTTTTATATAAAAAAAAGTAAAACATATTGCATTCTAAATGTATGTAATTTCAATTTCAGATTCAAAAATTAACAAGTATATACTATTTTATTTATAATCACAAGTTAACTAGAGAATTACTCCCTCCATCCCACTTTGTTTGTCCTCTATTCCATTTTGGGATGTCCCAAAATATTGTCCTATTTCTAAAAATAAAAGTCACTAATTTACTAATGTTCCTATTATACCCTTATTTTATTAATAATTCAATTTTTTGATAAATTTATTTAAGGGTAGTTTTGGAAACTTAAACATTTTTAAAAGGTAGACAAAACAATAAATGATATTTCTTTAAAAAGTTTAACTTTTCAAACAGGACAAACAAAGTAGGATGGAGGGAGTATGTTTATTACTATTGACCTACAAATTATAAAGCAAGATCATAAAGTAAAACTATTTATATTATAATTATTCAAATGATTTTTTTTTTTTTTTTTTTGTTGTTGGGGTGGGGGGGGGGGGGGGGTAGGGGAGCAAACACATAAAAGTCAGAACGAATCAATGGTGAAATATATTGAATGAAAGATCTATATATATATATATATAGAGAGAGAGAGAGAGAGAGAGAGAATTCACCAGCAAGGAATTTTAAGGAAATGAAATTCCTCGGAAATCCAAAGAGCCCTTTTGAGAAAAAAAGAGAGGTGTGGAGGTGGTGGTAATGGTATTGGAATGGAATGTTCAGACCCTTTGGGGATGGAAACTCAGTTTTTGTTGGATATATAAATGTGCTTTTTGTTTTTGTTTTTCTATTTATTTACTTTTACTTAATTTCGAAGAGTAAGAGGCGGGAATATATAAAAGGACACGCACACACATATGATAATATATTGTATGTATGAATTAATCAATGGAACTCGGAATTGTTTTGTCCGCCTTACCTTGAATCCCTTACCCCACAATGAAAATGATAGAAAGTACATATCATCTCACCTAATTACCATGTTCCTCATCTTCTATGATCTAAAACTCTACTTCCTACAACAATGTCTAATGAACCTTGAAGCCCATTGCACTTCGAACTTGCCTTCATAGAAATAACTTTGATTGATTTGAGTTTTATCATGATAACCGCCAAACCTTATTATGTGTCGATCTCAAAAGGTATTCTATGTGCTCTAGCTAGCCCTAACCAAAGAAACAAAACTAATGTACCTTTGTTTGATCCCATCCTAATGGCTTTGTCTAAAATGGATAAAATGAGTGGAATAGAATAGAATGAAATGATTTTTAAAGAATACTCTAATTATTTATTTTTGTAGGAGTTTGCTTGGAATAAATATTATGAATATGAGGAAATAGAATGGAACATTCTTTTTTTTTTTTTTTTTAATAAAATAAAAGCCAAGTATCAATTATACTCAAATTTTGAGAAATTATAATAAAAGTTAAAGGGTACTAAGTAAACTTACATATTTCTTTCGTTTTAATTCTTTTTAAAAATCTCAAGTATACATGAAAAAAAAATGCATTATATTCATTTTCATAAAAATGCATTATATTCATTTTCATTTCATCATTTTTTATGATATACTCATTCAATTTAACTAGATTGTTTTTATAAACTCTCCCACATGGAAAAGACCTTCTTCCTTTGAATTTGATCTATTTTATATTTTAAATTAAAATCTTATAAATCTAAAGGTATATAAACAATTAAGTTATTTAAAATTTTAAATGATGTTACAATTTACACATAGTTATATTCAAAAAATAAAATCTTAATAATAAAACAAACACGGACCATTTCCAATAAAACAGATTGTCACTATTTTATAGTGAATTGGAAAGGATCATCTTCCCTCCCACATGGTGTGATTGTTTGACGCATAAAAGAGGTGACACAACAAAGCTAGCATGGCACGTACAATTTGTACGTGAAACTGGAAGCATTAAAACAGAGCCTGTTATCCGGGGGAAGAGATGTTTTGTTCACAATATTTTCACAACAAATTATAAATAGTTAGTTGTTATTAATTCTAATTTAAACTTTTTATTAAAAGTACTTTTTTACCCTACCAATAACAATCCGTAACAACCTGTTATATAGGATTTGTTGTGAAAATGTTATAAAAATGTTATAAATATAGCATTTCTCTATCTAGAACAGTTAAGTACTATTTTTTTTCCCTTAGAATAATTTATATTTTCTTTTGGTAATGATTTTTTTTTTTTTTTGAAAGCCATAGTCATGAGCCAACTGCTTAGACAGTTAAGGTCAATGCATGCCAATCATCTTTTACCATATTTATTAATGTTATCATTATTGATCATATCACATGTTTGCCATTTTAGTATTCTAGTGACTCGTGAAGAGCTGGAAAGTAATAGGGACATGCCTTGAATATTCAGTAGAGAGTTCTAATTTTATTTTATTTTTATTTTTTTTCTACGATATTCATAGAGAGTTTTTTTGGAGTCATAACAAGGGGATATAATTTTTTTTTTGTAAAAGGGTATTATTTTATATTTCTAACAAACAATAATAAGGATGTGATCATTTATCCTAAAGAGAGCATTGAGTTGTATACGGTGGGTTCTCAATCTTCTTTTGACGAATGATCATAGAAGACAAGCAAATTAAAATAAGCACTGATTTGAGTACTTACACACATGTTTTATAACTAAAAACGTGAATTCAACTCACAATTTTAAACACACATATGTATGTAATAAATTTTAACTAAAGGCTTATTGACAACTAAACATAATTATAGGCGTATTTGGCTCTTTCAAAGAAGTGAACTTAAACTCAATCCACCAATTTTATCAATGAAAGTGAGCTTGACTTTCCCTAGCAAAGAAATTAAAATAACCAAATACTCTTATTTGAAAAAGAAAATAAAACCTCTTCCGAACAACCTATCAGGTGATAATGGACCATTCAATATTCATTCTAAGTAGCAAGGAGGACAGTGCGTTTAGTGCTGCCACTTCGGAGATCCACAACTTCATTGTCACATATATGCCTAGCCCCCTTTGAATTGACCCTTTACTGGTATTTCTGGATGATTACACAGATTGCATGAGCAATTACATTAATTTTAACTTTGTTATAAAAGAAAATTGACCCTCTTAATTAAGGGGAACCCTCAATCAGTACAAGATAAGGCACCCAAAGGTATCGGAGCACTACGAGAGGATAGAGTGAAATGAAAGCACACAAAAAACATGCCAAATGATATTTGGAGCTGGTTTTTTTCCCTAATTAATGTTTGGGTCAGATCCATATTGTGTGATTCTTAATCAACTAGATCTGTTTTTTTTTTTTTTTTTTTTTTTTGTTCTAGTATGTTGTGTTGTATTCTTTTGGGGTATGAATAATGATTGTCCCTTTTACTTTTTAAATTATTTGTTTTTTTATTATTATTTATATGTCACACCAAATCACCACTAATACATGGGAAGTCTATAAGCCCTTAGGGGCCAATAAGTGGGCCTGCAATGTCTAATCTATTGGACAAGCCAGAAAGTAAAACTAATATTCTATGGAATTTTGGACTCAAGAATTAATATAAGCCCACATTTGTGATCTGTATAATGACAGCCTAGAAGTGGTTTCCTCCTCAATGTGCAATTATAAAGCTCATCATCCCATCCAGAGAACTCTTTGTACTTTTTTTTTTTTTTTTTTTGGATTGGCATGAGGGGGATTCATAAAGACATATACATTGCATGAGTTTTACCATGTGATCTCAATTTATTGATGTAAGGGGAGGAAGTAAAATTTGAACTACATTTCATTTAGTATTTAAAAACATTTTGGTTAATTGGTTCTTAAATTATAATTTAAAATGGCTTCAATTATGCCAAGTATCATTTCATTTATCATTTTGACCAAGTTTACATATACAAATTTGAATATGTATTACTTCCAAATTGTTTGAAACCATTTTAAGTCAATCTAAAACTACTTCTACTCTATTCAATGTAGATTTTATGTGAAACCACTTAATTATTTAAAACTAATCTGGATCTCTTCCAAAAACTATACCATGTTTTAAAAATTTAAGACATTCTCCTCTCCTCCCATATGTGTGTTAAAATACTTAGTACTCTAAAAAAAAAAAGTTCTAAAAATGAGTTTAATCAATAGTGTATTTTATTTTTTATAATATAGCAGAAGTTAAAGTGTAGCTCAAGAATATTTTTAAGAAATTACATTTCTATATAACACTAAATACCTATATTAGAATGGGCATGCGTTGAATTCAATAACCCAACGCCTGTGAAGGCTTAACGGGGACTTTTCTCGATCATATATCTTCTTCTTTTGATGAACCTCAATCATACATCTTGAAGACACCAAGCCAGCCTTGAACATTAGTCCTAAGAAAACACAGCATTGATTAAATTATTCTACTGGCTACTATAGTGCCACAACAAAAGGACAACTACACTTGACAAAGTAGAGCATCTTTTGGCTTTGGCCATTACAAACTTTAAAAATATGTAATGCTGCAAGAATCCCATTGAAAGGGCTTCTTAATTTGTATTAACCAAGGGAATCAAACTTGTCTCATTTGTCATTTAATAACACAGAAAAATGATAACTACCATTCAAGCTCCATCTAAAAAACTGGTCAATAAAAAAAATATTTTAAAAAAAAAGGCCAAGTTCCTAGCATCAAAAGGCTGATGCAATTTTCATGAAACAGGAAGTCATAGCATCAAGCTTAGTAGACCTCAACATGCCATTGTTTGTTCTTTTTGAGCTGTGAGAGCTTCTCTTCCCAATTCTCCCCTCGTTGGTCTGCAACTCTCTTAAGCGTTTCTTGGATCCCAGGCATCATTCCCTTAAGACCACAGAAATAAATGTGGGCACCAGTATCCAACAGTTTGAAAATTTCATCACTGTATTCCTCAATCTTGTCCTGAACATACATCTTGCCTCCACTCTTACTCTTTTGCTCTCTACTAAGGGCCAGGTCATAGCGGAAGTTATCTGGATAGTCCTTAAGATACTTTTTAAATTCATCATCGTAGAGGAGACTATCAGAATTGGCAACCCCAAGGAACAGCCAAGCAAGGCCATTGAACTTGAATGTAGGAACAGCCTCCATGAACATACGACGAAGATAGCCTCTATATGGAGCAATGCCAGTTCCAGTAGCAATCATTATGTGGGTGGCATTTGGGTTGTCTTCAGGCAAAAGCATTATCTTGCCAGAGGGACCTTCCATAAAATTCAGATAAGAGAAGATAAGAAGCCAAGTCTAGACCAAAATTACAATGAAAATCTATGATAAACCAACACCAGAGAATCAACAACATCAAATAAATTTATCTATCCATTCCTCCAAATATGGTGATCATGGATAAAACAAATTGAGCCACGGTATATCCTAACTAAACAAGCATTAAGACAAACTGCTAAAGCAGCACCAGCATGAACCTCTCACCCTCCACCTTATTCATACAAAGGGAAGGAGGCATCATTTGAGCTAGAGCTCATTAACTGTAGAAAACATAAGCAAAACCTTAGGATAATAAACCAAAAAAGGTTAAACAAAGCAATTTAACCATAAAAAAAAAATTGGCTAAAATGCACTTTACAGCCTCTAGAAATTTTAAATAAAGAGTTTTTAAAAAATAAAATAAAGTTTCACTTAGGATAAGAACAAAATCCTTGGCATAGGGTAAAAAGTCTTCCCTTCAAATTGTACTCATTTATGTGCCAGATTTGGTTGGAAAAGGCAGGTAATGTTTTAACTATTTATGTTAATTATGAATAACATGCTAGTTAAGCCCAATGATACATTACTGTAGTTAAACCTAAATAAAAGAAAAACTCCTTTAGCTGTAAAAACTTTTTTGGCACATGATGTAAACCTCTTTCTTCCAAAGGGAAGGAAGAAAATATACTGAAATTTAAGCACATGCATGTTAAAATTACCAGTCAAATAAATTATATGAGAGTTTATTTCATCTTTCCTCCTGACCTTCAAATGCTGATATCATCAAAAGCAGCTAAATGTCAAAGTTTGATGAAAGAACCATTGACCAGTAGATCCTGATCCACCAGTTTAAATTAAACAAATAATCCGGGCTATTGACCATCTGGACAGTAGCAACTAGTTATCTTGCCCACCTTTTACTACCTAAATTACCCCTATCAAATTATGAAACTGCATTAATAATTTGTTCATTTTATACAGCTGAAAAAAACCCTATATGGTGTTTAAAATAGCAATGAAAATCACTTTTATCCACATCCTAAACCACCAATATCATGCCTTCTGTTGCACAAATTTCAATTGGGAACCTATATCAAGCTGCAGATTCTCTGTTAATATCAGCTAATCAGTGCATATGAAAAATTAATTATGAAAGATTTCGTGAACAAGTGATGTGATTCTTGACTACTTGTGTGGGAAGTTTTCAAAAACATTAAATATGTTTTTTATGTAAAGCACACCCTACCTGTGACCCTAACTTTATCTCCAGGCTTTGAGTTGCATAAAAAATTGCTGCATACACCATTCTTGGAAGGATCCTCCTTTCCAGTCTCAGGGTCATAATAAACAGCACGACGAACGCAAAAGCTGGCTGTTTTGCCATCAAAAGTGTCTCCATACCTAGTGGAGGCAATTGAGTACAAACGAACATTTTGTGGACTCCCTGGTTTCTTTGGGTTTTCACCCTGTGGTGCAACGAAATGATTATATAGATTTTACAACGGAACGCTTGTACTTCACAGATACAACTATTAGCATGGCAAGAACATTATTATTAATATATGGATAGAGATATGAATTGAGATCCTCTGTCAAATGGAATTGAATGCAAAAACTAGATTATCATTATTATTAATTTAACGCTCTTATCCTAGCCAGCAGCATGACAACATCATTTATAATGCTATAGATCTTGGTTATAATAAGCTTAGAAAGAGAACCTAAAACTCCAGAGAAGCACAATGCAAGAGAATAATGACCAGATAACTAGTTACTTACAGGAGGAATTATACCATAACTCTGTCCTTCCCAGTATGGAACATTGCCACCATGATCAATCACAATATGGCAAGTCTCTCCAGGGGCTTTAGGGCCAACAATCCTCTCCACAGAAACAATGGTTGCAGTATAAGGTTCCTTAGGCTTGTATGTATTTAGTGGGGGCTCTTTAGCATCTTCAAGGTTTAAAGGGGAAACAGTAACTTTAGGTACACTGGCTTGTTGCACTGATTGGCAAATTATGTGTCGATTTCTCAACTGTGCATTCTTCGTTTTTAAGTCCAATGATAAGGAAGGTGCCCATGATTTATCATGAAAGCTTATGCTATGAGTCTGCAACAAAATGAAGAGCAATTGCCTTGAGAAAATCATTACCCATAGATATTGCAGAGAAGCTCGATTTGTATACACTAATCAGGTAAAATGAATTCTAATGTGAATTATATCATTCATATTTGTCTCAAAGAATCATGTAAACAATTATTAAAACTCTATATACATATACACTGAGGTATTGAGGACAATGCACAGGGATCACTACGCTGAAAAGACAAATCAGATACCTATGACTTCAAATCCATAAGCTTCTTTCCTTAAGTTACAATAAAATTTCATTACAGTGACTTCAATTCTTTTTCTTTTTTTTCATCCTTTTGCTGTTCAAGGAAATGGGGTTTTTAGTGGGAGCAATAGTTAGATAAAAAGACATACAATAAAGTGAATACGGGTGCTGGATTATGTTGAACGACTTGAGTAAAACCACAGTAGAAGAAAACAGTGTATTGTCAATTGCTTTGATAAAAAATTTTCTACAAAATATTTTTTCCCCAGGAAAAGTAAGTGATTTTTCCCCTTGAAAGCTAAAGTAAAAGACATAAACGGTTTTCTACAAGCTTCATTGTAAATAACCCATCAACAATATTACAGTTTCTAAAGAACGGTAAAAGCTATCAATTCAATGAATTACCGCCCATTTGAACAATCTGAGCCAATTGCAATTAAACTAAAACTAAAACTCATCCTCCCAAAATTGAGAAAAAATAATGAGAAAACAATCACAAAGTTGGCTATTAGAACTCAAACTTCCACTACTTAAAACTCGTTCAAAGTAAAAAATTTTAAATAAAAAAAGCTGACACTGAACACTTTTTCAGAAACTTTTACGATTTCTTTATTGATTCATTTGCATGAAAGTAATTGAAGAGAAGGATTTGGATTTCAATCTTTTAGTTCAATAGGGTCGAAATGAAACATAAAAAAGTAGTACAACTTTTTTCCATTTGATCAAATTCACAGATGAATGTGAACTTGAAACAAGACTGCACAACTATTAAAAAAAATAGTAGCCAAACAAGCCCATAAATTTATATGATCCATAACAATAAAATAAAATAAAATTCAAACAAAGAGGTAAGAACTAACAAAACCACTTAAAACCATTAGATTATGGATTTAACAAAGTAAGCATTTTTAAGCACAAAATTAATCAGAGAAAAATAGAAAAAAGATTAGAAAAACCTTAAACACAGATCTCCTAGTGGACAAATCGCTTCCAACAGGAACAGTAACAGCAACCTGAAAAACAAACCCACACACAAAAAAACATTAGTAAAACAAAAGTCAAAAAGTTATAAACCAAAAAGTACACCCAAAAGACAAAGACCCATGTTTTTGATTTGGGTAATGAAAAAAAAGGGAAGAGAGAGACAGATAGATTGAAAGAAATGGGTAGTGAACCTGAGATGCGGCCAATTGAGCCATTGATGAGAGATCAATTCAGAGATATTTGAGAGAACGCTTTGAGAAAGAGAAGTGTTGTCAATAGTATTTATAAGCTGACAACACTACGAGGTGTGACTCTGTGAATGATCCTTTCGATACTGTCAAAGGACGCTCTCATTCAGAGTCATTCATATCATATATACTGTCCCTTTTCTTTTGCTGCCAAATTGTTTTGTGCTCCAATGACCAATCAATGATTGATAGTCTTCAAAACCAGGCCGAGCTCTGTGATGAGGGCTTATGGGGGATTGGGCTCTGGAGTTTTAACTGTCTTTTGGGCCCGCATGGGTCAGCTGGGTGTTGTAGCATCGTGGGCTTGCTGCACCTGGGGTGCGATGATGTTGTAGTAATGGTCACCCACTTTTACTTTGCACAGTGGGAGTTTGTCGATGTCGTTGGATTATTAGAGGATCTTTCAAAACAGGACAGAACAGTGGGTCAGATTGGGATTGGGGAAAGGTTACAATCTGGTTTGTAAAACCCACAAAACCGGAAAACTCAAATCTTGGGTGGATTGGAAAAGGATGAGAGACCTTTCAAATTTCTTTAAAATGGTGACTGTCTTTTTTTTTTTTTTTTTTTTAAAAGGAATGCGTCCTTCTATCTTGAACGACTAAATTCCACACCACCTATGGTTAAGTTACGGTTGATTGGGTTTTATGAGAGGGTACATTCTATTGACATATCTTGAGATTTAGGCTAATGCTAACGAAGTCTAACACATTTCAAAACTAACATATCTGGTTCTTAAAAGCCAACTTAGTTCCTAAAACTGCTAAGAAAAAATAATTAACTGTTTAGGGGTCAAATTGGCTAGTTTTGAAAAGTCTTGAACATGGTTGGCATTAGCCTAAATCTTAGGATATGTTAGTAGAATTTACCATTTATAATAAAATAAAATAAAAAATCTCAAACTATGGGTGGGGTGGAGTTTAGTTGAGTCAATTTGAAAAAACAAATGTCATCATTTTAATGTAATTTAAAGGGTTTCTCTCTAAACTAGTTCAAAAATGCATTTTGTCATTGAAAAAGATCCAACAGCTTTTCATATCTAATTGTTTGGAAAATGGAGAGTGAGTTAGTGAAACTATGAAAGAAAGAGAGGCTGAAATTGGGTTTTCTCATCTATTTGTTTTAAAACAATAATGCTAATACCACACTTTTTCACAATTATTCTATGTGGCATATTATGATTGGCTATTGTCACTATCACATGGACCCATTATTTTTTTTCACTACTCATAATCTACCACATAAGACAGTTGTAACAAAGTTTACGTGGAAATGTGTGGTACTAGCTTTTTTGGTTTTAAAACAATGAGATCAAAAAGTGAGAAGGTGAATGTGAAAGAAAGAGACGAGCAAGTGGAGGGGGTTTGCTTAGAGGGGAATGGGTTTATGGTTTTGCTAGATCTCTTAGGGTGACATCTAAAATTTTGGCGGAATTGTGGCATTAAAGGATGGGCTTACTATTGCAGTATTGCCCCACAGCTTGGAATTAGATCCCTCTTTTTTTTTGGTAAAGGGGAATTTAATTAAACAAAATCACGGATTACAAAGTCTTGGGTATGAAATACCCTAAGCATCTGAAAATAATTGATACAAAATAGGAGGAGGGGGATGAGAATACAAAACAAAATTATCACTAATGCTAGATCATCCCTTAGCCAAAAGATCCTCCCTTTTTGTGGAACTAGATAGATGTTATTTTAGAATGTTTTAGAATTTCTTTTTAACTCATCCTTGCAAAATTTTATGTTGGAACCTATCCTTAATGACCCATTGAAGATATTCTCCAACATAATAGTCCAACACATATTCGGAGAAACTAATCAATATATTGATGCACTTGCTAGATTAGAGACTTCTCAATCTAGGTTCAAATCCCCCCTTTCCCCTCTTGTGATAAGCAAAATGAATAAAAAATAGTAATAAAAATCAAGAAAGATAAAATAACCCTTGGGTTTTAAGTGTTGTTACCAAAAATAAGAGAAGATTTATGATAATTTTCCAGATTTTTGAGGGAGAGAAAATCTAGGGGCTCAACAAAATCTCAAATCCTCTTTTCTCACTTGCTAGATGAACCCAAGGAGATAGCAGAGCAGTTGGAAGAAGTTGAGTTCAATCGTGTCCAAAGATAGGCCAACAAGGCAGCCCACAACATTGCTAGACATGCAAGACATGTTAACGAGTTTTTGGTGTGGATCGAGGATGTTCCTCCGCAACTATTTTCTATAATTGAAGTTTATTCAACTTATCATCAATAAAATTACAGTGTTCTTTCTCAAATTTTTTTTTTTTAAATTTTAAAAATTAAAAAATTATAAGTTTAAACAGTGTAATACATGATCTATACATAAACGTTTTAATGGCAAGTCTTGACAGATATTAATAGGATAGATTTATGTGAATAGAATTTCATTCATTTTACATTACAAGTTGATAAACGGAGTTTATCCTATACGACTGGTAGAAAATATATATAATTAACCCTTTTATCATTTTAATATATATATTATAAAGGCGAGTTCTTTTTAAATATGGAAACCAAGAAAACTAAACAAAACTTTTTAATGTTTTTTCTTGTCATTCTAATAGATATAAATTTGTACAATAAATGTATTAGTGAGATTTTATTAATAATTAATAATAGTAGAGAGTTCATGGGATTACTTGAAAATTCGGTGGATAATTACTTTTAACCGTTTACTGTCTTGGCTTAAATGCTGTAAGCAGTAAGCACCTTATTATTTTGGTATTTACATAAAAGGAAAAACTTGTTTCTTAGGTTCTTTTTTAAAAAAAAAAAAAATTTCAACCATATGACTTTTTTCTAATGAGATGAATTTTTTTTTTTTTTTTTACAAGATAGAATTCTACTCTGGCCTAATCTAAGTGTATATATGTGTGAAACTCCCTCCTAAAGACTTGAATCCCAACCCTTGCCCCCCACACCCCACAAACACTTATACTTGTGGAGTAACCATCGCACTAAGGGTGTGCGGTGGTCGAAGTGTATTTTTAGTTAAATACAACTACATGACTGAACCTTAAATAGGGAACCTTAGGAACATTTGACTATTGTACCTAAATATGTGATTCGGATGTTGTAGGCATGATCTATTGGGTAGACATTGAGGAGATTTATGATATTTTACCAAACATGATAGTGAAGTACTGTGGGAAAGAAAATGACAGTATACGTGAAACATTGAAGAGTAAAAAACATGGAAGAATTTGTCAATTATGAAATTCTTATTCATACAAAAAAAATAAATAAATAAAAAATAAAAAAACTAAAATTTGCCAAGAAGGTGACTGCTGAATAATTTGAGAGATTTGACTCTATGTATACTGCGATCTCCAATCTCTTTAATTTTTGTAACATAACAAATAATTTGGTTAAAAAAAATTTGTAAAACTAAAATTTTGAGTTTTATCCTCATGTCAAAATGAATCTTGAATAGATGCCTAAAAATGTTTGCATTATTACTTTGACAAAAAACATTTGTTGACATTGAGTTGCCTCTAGGATAAGGTTTCAAGTGAGGCTAGCCATTTTTAGAACTATCTTCTTCTTTTTTCTTTTTCATATTTTGGTTTAGAAAGTTAGCTAGAAACACCTTGTTTATAGATTCTATAAAATTGCTGATTACTGTTGAGTGTTGGCGAATTTAAATCAATTTTGGATATTTGGGAATTAAGCTGAATAGATTATAGACACTTCACAACAAGTCTAGCTACCAGCAATAGCAATATTTCGGAAAATGACGCAAATTACATTTGTGCCACTGGACTTTTAGGTGGATGATTAAGGAAGCCAGAAACATGTGGAGAAAATTATTTGGTACTTTTGGAAGGTTTAGGCTTTGTTTGGTTTAAAAAAAATGGTCACTCATCACTCAGTTTTCATCACCCATCACTCATCACTCAATTTTCATCACTTATCACTCATCACTCATCACTTAAAACACCCCACCCCGTTTGGCACCATCACTCACTTGTCATCACTCAATATTTTTCAACTATTTGTGGGCCCCATACCTGTACCTTGTGCAGCTTTTACTTTCTTTCTTTTTTTCCCCTTCAACCCCCAGTACCCAAACTCATCGAGTCCAGTGAAAAAAAAAAAAAAAAGAAGAAGAATAAGAAGAAACCCAAAAACCCGAACCTAGTGAAAGAAGAAGGAAAAAAAAAAAAAAGAAGAAGAAGGAAGAATTGAAGACCGAACCAGTAAAAAAAGAGGAAGAAGAAGAAGATCGAACCCAGGAGAAGAAAGGAATAAAAAAAAGAATCAAAGGTCAAAAGGTGCGGTTGTGGGTCCCTCCATGTGTATTTAATTACAAAAATGTCATTGGGTTATGAGTTATAGAAACTGAAAACAGCTAAAATGTGTTTTCAGTTTCCATAACTCATAACTCAAAAATCAGATAATTGAGTGATAAAAACTGAGTCACGAATCATGAGTCATGGAGTTCAAACAAGTGCTCTTCCGTGGACCCCACCAGTTTTGGATCATGAGTTATGAAAACAGGATGATATCACTCAAAACTCTCTTCATCCAAACATCACCTTAGTAATTGGATTAAGAAAATGCTAGCTACTAAGGTTCACCCTCTCCCTTCCTCTTGGTTGTTTGGGAAACCATGAACCTTTAACAATACACCTGTCGATGCATTAGTAAAAAATGACTTCTTCTTTTTTTTGCAAAGATGGAATTTAAGCTCACAGTACTACATTAGAAATTTAGAACCTGTATTCTTACTCTTTGGATGATGATGATAATAATAATAATAATACTAGGAAAGGACTCTATCAATGGCTACCTCTACGAAAGGTCCAATAATGCTACAAACACGACAAAATTCAAAATTATTGAGATGATATTTTATGATTAATACAATATCACTTTCACAGTAGATCATAATTAACATTACTTTTCTTGTGCACCAATCACCTTAATAATTGTGAAAAAATTTTGTCTTTAGAGTGTATTTGGCATGATCGAGCTTATAAGCTCAGTTTTCATCTTTTAACTTTTATGTACAGTTTCTTAAAACCTCACTTTTTTCTGTTTTCTCTCACATTTTCAAAACTTTTTAAGGTACAAGCATACTTTAGCACACTTTCAACAAAAAATTTTCAATTTCAGCTAAATAAACTATTCCCAAATAGAGCCTTAACCTCTTAAGAATTTAAGGATTTGTAGGTGAAATTATAATGAAAATAATATTTTGGTTATAATAAAATTTAGAATTTAGAATATGTTGGATATAATGTAATGATAGTTGTACGTGATATGATATGATATGATTTAGATATAAATTAATTAAAATTATTTTAGTGTTTCAATGCTGACAATAATTGATTATCATATAATTTCACAATTATATAATAATTAATATATAATAATGAACCCTTTCTTACTTGTTTATGATGTCACTGTGTGGTCCATAAGTTGTTCCTTATTCATTTGTCTTTCCAACTATTTTTATTTATTTAAATTAGATCACTATGTTTTGAACTATGTTATTCATATATTTATTGAATTACTTGATGATTTATTTATTTTTAGTTGTATAATTTATTTCCCTATAATTTAGGTTTTAGAATAATTTGGAGATTTCTTTCCCTTTGTCTATATTAGTGGTGTATGGGGCATTATGATTTGGAAATTCAATCTGCACATGTTTTGTGCAAACAATTCTTAAAGTTCAATTATTTATGAAAATAATTTTTATTTGTTAATTTCTCAAAATATACAAGTTGAAACTACATCCCAATGGTGGAAGTTATGGTTTATTGTTCTTTTTAGTTTTGCAGAATCACTAACCATAAAAATTCTTCAAATCAACTAAAAATCAAAATCTTCTTCTTCATGTGGGTGTTGGAAACACAACCCACTTTACGAATATCAATATTCAACTAAATTATAATATGTCTCTCATGTTTTCAAAGGGGAGGCTTTAGGGCCTTGGATTAAAACCATGGACATGTATTTTGTTCGATTTTGAGTTTGTTAAGTTATTATATTATTTAATTGTGTAGTTTATATTATTTGATTGGGTTTTGTGTAAAAATAAGAACTAGGATGTTGGATGTATTGTTAAATGGTTGGTAAAACAGATAAAGTAGTATTTGAGCATGTAAAATAGGTCTTTTTTTATATCCTCAGATGTGAATGCTCTTATAGTTGCTAAAAGCCTTTCTAATTAATATTCTCATTGACTATATTGCATTTTTGTGTTTCAATTCCGTTGTCATTATGAGAAATGAGAGGCCAGTAATATCTCTAATAGATAACCCAATTGTTGATATCATACCACCTAGATCAAGTGTTTTACAATATGTTTATGTTTATAAAGTTTTATAGAAATATTGTAATTAAAACATATGGTTTTCTACCTTTGTAACCCATTAGGATTTGTTAAATGGCAAATGAAAAGCAAAGTTGATATGTTAGAATTGATTAAGCATCTTATTAAAATATAACAACACAAAATTTAGATATGAAAAAATAAGAAGCCATTGAGCACAAATATAGTACAGGTGTAAGTTAATTTTTCTTTACCTTAGGATTTGAGTATTTGGGTTCTATACAAATTTGTGTATTCTAGCATATCCAAGCCTACAAAGGTAATAGGTCCAAAATTTATAAGGTGTTAAAAAATGGTCGGAATTTTAACAGAAGTAACCTTAAGTAAAGGCCGTAATATCCCATTTTACAATAGCTATAAGACTTTGTCTTGCAGAGACTCTTCCTTCACAATGTCTAGTATATTTTTAAGGAAAAGCTTTAATATTAAACATAACTCTATATAAGTGAGTTACCTTTCCAAATATCCTTTCTCTACATTGTTTGTGGATTTCTTAGGTAAAGTCCTTAATATTATGTTTTAGACTTTGTCTTAATAAGAGTTTTGGTTTTAATATGGCTCCTCTGTGAATTTCAAAATTAACTAAATTTAAAATGTACTCATTAGGAGATTATTTAATCAATATAGGTTAATGCTTAGTAAATTTAATAATAAATGAAAGTTCTAAAAGAAAAAGGCATAGACTTCAAACAATTAATGATTTATTGGAGCAAGCATTCATTAGTTATTTGTTGGTGGAATTGATAGAACGCGTTAGTTCATATGGTAAGTTCCAAATCATAGCCAAACACTGTATTCATTAGAATTTGAGCAAATAAAAAAATAAGGTCAAATATCTTAAAGAAATGAAACTCTTTTGAAAGGTTAGTTGTCTCTCATATTTACGGTATAAAATTGTTTTATACATTAAAAACATAAGAGGAATTAAGTGTAAACACCTTAATGATTTCATATATTGGTTATAGAAATTTTAATATATTTTCATGCTTCTATTTGAATAAAAAATAACATATGTTTGTAAGCAGAAAAAAGAAATCAATGTTTATGGTTATTGTGGGGGCCGGCCCAAAAATGATGGGCTATTCCAAACTCAGGCCCGTCCGAGGAGCGTACTATCCGAGGAAGAGCCTCGTATGCAGCATTACCCAATCCCAGCAGCTCCAAGGAAACCCGTCCGAGAAGTAATTCGTCCTCGGACATCACGAAGCCCAGACGAGAAACTCTGCTCAGCCATTTCAGCTCACCTTCCCCAACATATAAAACGAATTAAATTCAAAATATCTCACGGAAGGCTACCACCACATTAATTGCGCCCCAACCACCCTCTTGGCCGCATTAATGAGGAAAAGACTCCTGAACAGTACCGCCTTGGCCTCTGCAACTCACAAAGGGTCTGATGAGGGCGTCTGATGGGACAGGTGCTCGAGTGGATGCTTGGATGACTAACAGGTGTAAGGCTGGGATGAAAAGAAGAAAAATATATAATGTAGTGAAGTCCCTCAAAGAAGAAGGGGGAGAATTGTAAGAGGAACAAAAGAAATAAAATCAGACTTGAGGAATCCTTCTTTGCGTTCTTATTTCCTTTCTGCAAACAGTACACTACATGCATTAGACCTGCTAGTTTCACTGAGGCCAAGTTCTTTAACCCATTCTCTACAAGTATTTATTGTGGGTTGTGCTTTGGGCCAAGGCCTGATCAACAGAAGTTGGGCCAGGAAAATCGTGCAACCACAATTGGCGCCGTCTGTGGGAAGAACTAGGGCATCAGCTAGTGCAATGGTCAAGCATGTCAGAACTAGACCCGCACCAAGAGGATCCTCACCAAGCTAACTCCCAACGGACACGACATGCCGAGTCCCAGAGGCAAAATAACCCAACTGGCCCAGGTGAAAGGGGGAATCGTGAAGGGAGTGTGCATACTACCCGGACGAGCCAAAGTCACACTTAGATAGGAAGTCACGTGTCTCAGAGGCGAAATAGTCACCAGGCCATGCAGCGAGAGATAGATGACCTAAAAAGGAAGTTACGACGTGCGCAGCGAAGACGATCTCCCTCTGACTCAGGCGAGTCTTCTAGTCCAGAAGACGTGAGTTACAGACGAAGGTCAAGGACCCCACCAAGCGAAACCTTTTCTTACGAAAAGGAACCACGCCTTGTACGAAAGTATGAGCGCCCGTCCAGCAAAGGTTCGGGGAGCGACGCCATGAAGAAGGCGTTGGATCAGGTTTCAAGATCACCCTTCACGAATAGAATCGAAGGGGCTAAGATGCCAAGACGCTTCAACCAACCGGCGTTCGCCATTTATCACGGCAAAGCAGACCCGGTGGAGCACGTGAGTCAGTTTAATCAAAAGATGGCAATTTACTCGCAAAACGAGGCCCTGATGTGCAAAATCTTCCCCTCTAGCTTGGGATTGATGGCAATGAGATGGTTCAACAGCCTGAAGACAAACTCCGTGGGCTCCTACAAGCAGCTCACTCAAGCTTTTTGCTCCCGTTTCATTACAAACACTAGAGTCCCTCGACCTCTCAGTTCGCTGCTGTCCTTGTCCATGCACGAAGGAGAAACCCTGAAAGCGTATTCGGATAGGTATTGGGAGGTGTATAACGATTTAGATGACAACCATGATAACATTGCTATCAGCACGTTCACAAGCGGCCTCCCCACTGGGCATGACTTAAGGAAATCCCTCACTGGGAAACCAGCTACTGACGTCCAACAGCTGATGGATAGGATCGACAAGTACAAAAGAGTGGAGGAGGATCAGCTGCAAGGGAAGGGCAAGGAGAAGGTCGTCCCCTTTAAGGCAAATGATTTCAGAATGGAACGTCACAATCCTGGTCAGCCGAGGAGAGATTTTCCGCGACAGGCTGGGCAGAGCACCCCGCAAACAGTGAATGCCGTATTCAGAGAGCCAGTACAACAGGTACTGGAGAAAGTAAGGGATGAACCCTATTTCAGATGGCCGGGAAAGATGGCTGGAAACCCTGCCAACCGTAATCAGAACCTGTACTGCCAATATCATCAGGACCACGGGCATACTACTGAGGACTGCAGGAGTCTGTGGAATCACCTAGATCAATTGGTCCGAGAAGGGAAGTTACGTCACCTGCTGCACCCATCAAGCGGCCATCCCGGCCAAGCAGCACAAGAACCTCGAAGGGACGTGTCTTTAAGACCCCCCACCGGGACGATACATGTCATCCTCGCTGCACCAGGAAGAACTGAGCCGCCCATCCCCAGGGTATTAGCCGTGGATCATTTCCCCTACATGGGCAGGCAAAGAGAGCCCAAGAGGTTAAAAAAGGGAAGCTCTTTGATACTGGGATTCTCGGATGAGGATAAAAAAGGAACAATTCAACCTCACGATGATGCCTTGGTGGTCACCTTGTGGATTGGGGGTTTTGATGTTAAAAGGGTGTTAGTAGATTCGGGAAGTGCGGTGGAGATAATGTACCCCGACCTCTACAAGGGGCTAAACTTGACGCCAGAAGATTTAACAGCTTATGATTCCCCCCTCCTCAGCTTTGAGGGGAAGCTTGTCACACCAAAGGGGCTAATCCGACTGCCCGTACAGACTTGGGGTAAATTAATACTTAAGCCGATTGTTTATAAGTTTTAAACAGAACCCAAATCCTGCATGGCTCCTCGGACCACAAACTTGGGGTAAATTAATACTTAAACCGATTGTTTATAAGTTTTAAACAGAACCCAAGTCCTGCATGGCTCCTCGGACCACAGACTCTAGGGGAAGTTATTACTCATGACAAGTCATAGTTTTAAGCAGAACCTAAGCCCTGCCTGGCTCCTCGGACCACAGACTTTTGGGGAGATTATTACTTGTGATAGATTGGGAGATTGTTACTTAAAGGAAATCACTTTTAATACATGCGCACCGTCTAGCACCATCGCGACCCTCGAATGAGCAACCCAAAAACCCATTTTCATTTTGACCGTTTGCCTGTATCTACCTCGTTGCAAATGTTTAAAAAAAAAAAAAAAAAACGCTATTGACATACACTCTTAGTAAGCAAAACGAACATTTTATATTAATATTCCGAGTACATTAAAAGGAGAGGTCCTTACAAAAGAATGAAAAAACAAGACAACTCTCATAATAAAAAAAAAAAAAAAAAAAAAAAAAAGAGGGGGCTAAGCCTTAGCGGGAGAATCTTCTTTCTGCTCGGGTTGAGGAGGAGGAACCTCAATGGTAGAGTCTGTGGCAGGATCCTTAGCCACATCAGACACAAGGACGGCATCAGGCACCGCCAGGTCTTGCTCCGAAGCGACTTGGGCTTCATCAAGACTAGCTCGGATCTCCGGAGGATAGAAGATGCTCTCGGGCAGCCTTAGGGCCGAATCCGCAGGAACTCCTACAGCGTTGAGAGCATGAGCCCATGAAATGTCGCAGTACTCCCTGCACACCTCAGGGATCTCCTCGGACAGCCTGGCCTCAGTCTCTTCGGCCCCAAGCTGGCGAGCAGCATTCTTCTCAGCCTCTGTGGCCTCTCGGATCAGCTGGGCCTCCTCCCTTGCCAGCCTCAGCTCATCCTCTACCTTTTGCAGGGCAGTCCTGAGATCCTGCACTGCCTGCCTCTCGGTGTTAAGGTTAAGCTGAGCCGTGTACAGTTGTTTGCGCTGGTCCTCCGCCTGATCCTCGGCACTCTTCAAGCCAGCCTCTGCACTTTTACGTCGGTTCTCCGAATCCTTGAACTCAGCCGTGAGTTTAGTGTGATCATGCTTTAGGGACCCCAAGGCTTTCTCCACCTCTGTCCGAGCCTGGGTCTCAGCCTCAGCCAGGTTGCGGCTATTACAGCAAAACTCCTCAACCACAAAGACCTGCTGAGTAATCTGCGGACAAAACAAGAGCGTCCTTAAAAGAAAAGTATATAATCTAACAGGAGCAAGTAAATGGACAAAGCAGTAAAAGGATTACTTACCAGCGCGAGATCCCTTTTAAGGGATAGGAAGAGCTCGGACTGAGTGCACCGCCTGTAGGCCTCCATGTCCCGAGGAAGAAGTAGGGGCTGCTCTAAGGCCTCCGCCACGTACCCTGCCCGGCCACGATTATACTCTCGGACCGAAGCAGTGTAAGGAATGGCGAGCCCATCCAGCTCCAACTTTGGGTCCCATGGACGAAGGGCAGTGTGCACTTCAGCAAGGTTCCCCTCATCCCTACTGTCCGAGGAGGTGCCCCTTCTGCTCCTTGGCGCCCGTGTGGTTTTCTGCTGCTTGGCCAGCTGGACAGCCACCTCGCCTTCCTCAGGCGTGTCCACCGGCCTCTTCTTCTTCAGGTCCGGATTAACCTTAAGGCCAGGGTCCGAGACACCCTAGGGGACCACCGGGGGAAGGGTCTTGGCCTGAGATGGAGTTGGCCCCTTCGAAGATTGACCCTTTGGTGACTGACCTTTCCCCCTGGAGGACATCAACTCCTTCAAGGACTTCCCTTTTCCTGCCATGGGCTCGGCCTCTTCGTCTGAGGTATCGTCCGAGCAGATAACGATTGAGGGAACACCAACTGCAGAATGTCGGTCCTGCTCGGCTTCAGGATTGGAAGACTCCCCTAAAGGATTTTGCTGAATTTCCTCCTCGAAGTAAAACTCGTCTATTTCTGCCTCAAGAGAAAGACGGGAAGATTCAGTTTCTTCTTCAATCAGAGCAGCCGCGCCAGGCTCATTTACCGGAGGAAGCTGCTCCGCTAAGTAAGGATTCCTGACCCCAGGCAGCACTACTGGTGGCAAATCGTGTGGAGCTAGGAACCCGTTTCGGGACACGTCGATCCTAGCCAACCTCGGACTGCCCGCCCTTATAGCGTGACCAACTGCCTGGAAAGCACTGCTCAGAGGTTGATAACCCAAAACCAGATGGGCCGCACGCAACTGTCCGTCCCCGGTAACGTAAATCTCCGACCTGAGAAGATAATTCAGCGCTGGCACATTCGTAAGGTCTATCCGAGGAGCGACGTGAATTTTGTCTGCAAACAACCAAGAAAAGTGAGGTCAGATCATGAAATTTTCCAATTACAAAGAAAGCCAGAAAAAATAACCTCCCAACACTAAATCCTTTCCCCAAAAAGGATCAATCCTAAAAGCGCCGCACCTGGGTTTCCTGCCCGAGTTGGACAGTGAATACCGTCGAACCACTCCCCAGAAGCAATGAGGAAGTCATCCTTCACGGTCTTATTGGAAACTGGAAGACAAGAGATCAACCTAACAACCTCGTTCCGGGATTTAAGATAATACCCATCATCCCCGAGGCGGTGGCATTCGTACAAATAAGCCACATCAGTGGGGCACACTGATACGGCGTCAACCTATGGTTGAACAGGTATTCCCTTGTGATCCTGCGCATGGGAAGTGTCATCCCTCCCTCTATGAAAGCAATCATGGGGATAACGACTTCTCCCTCAACTCTATCAGTCAATATTCCTTCAAGAGGACAGTGCCGCAGCCCAACCCTCGGGGGAATGTGGTATTTAGCCCTAAAGGCTTCCATAGCGGCAGGAGTTTTTACTAATTTTTCGAATCTACCCATCTGAACTGAACTGAGGAAATGAAAGTAAAGACTGAAAAGAAAAGTAGAGTCCGAGGAAGGAATTGAAACGGAGAGAAAGGCGAAATGTACTGGTACCTTCACAAAACGCTCAAGGGGACGCCTGGGAATCTCTCTTGGACGAAGCGCTTCACAAGAACGGCTACGGCGGCGTAACGGACGCAAGTGTTCGTATATCTCTGGGATTCGATGTAGTTCTCTGGAGCCTTTTGGGGTTTGAGAAATGCAGATGAAAAAAGAAACTGAACCCCGCTGACGTCTTATATAGCAGGGAGGAGAGAGAAAAGATCATCCCCGCCTAGAAATACGGGAAGAAACGATGGCCGTTCGATCCACGCCAAGCCGTTGGATGAAGGGAACATAACGCCTCCAGAAGTTAATGGCCACGTCTCGTAAATTGTAGCGCGTCAAAAGTAACGGTCCGCACGCGGGCCCCACGATCTCCTTATTCCCCTCCACTCACAAATATCAAAACCCCGCTTTTCTCCTCGGAGTGAGGTTAAAACCGCAGTTTTGTCGGGCTATTGTGGGGGCCGGCCCAAAAATGATGGGCTATTCCAAACTCAGGCCCGTCCGAGGAGCGTACTATCCGAGGAAGAGCCTCGTATGCAGCATTACCCAATCCCAGCAGCTCCAAGGAAACCCGTCTGAGAAGTAATTCGTCCTCGGACATCACGAAGCCCAGATGAGAAACTCTGCTCAGCCATTTCAGCTCACCTTCCCCAACATATAAAACGAATTAAATTCAAAATATCTCACGGAAGGCTACCACCACATTAATTGCGGCCCAACCACCCTCTTGGCCGCATTAATGAGGAAAAGACTCCTGAACAGTACCGCCTTGGCCTCTGCAACTCACAAAGGGTCTGATGAGGGCGTCTGATGGGACAGGTGCTCGAGTGGATGCTTGGATGACTAACAGGTGTAAGATTGGGATGAAAAGAAGAAAAATATATAATGTAGTGAAGTCCTTCAAAGAAGAAGGGGGAGAATTGTAAGAGGAACAAAAGAAATAAAATCAGACTTGAGGAATCCTTCTTTGCGTTCTTATTTCCTTTCTGCAAACAGTACACTACATGCATTAGACCTGCTAGTTTCACTGAGGCCAAGTTCTTTAACCCATTCTCTACAAGTATTTATTGTGGGTTGTGCTTTGGGCCAAGGCCTGATCAACAGAAGTTGGGCCAGGAAAATCGTGCAACCACAGTTATGGTTATGAAACTTTTGATTAAAAATTTTATTAAAAAATACTTTTAATTTTCTACATTTTTAACCTGTTAGGATTTTTGAAAATGTATATGAAAAATAAACTTTTTTTTTTTTAATAATTCATTTGGCAAGTTAGCCAAAAAAGAAAAAAGAAAAGATATGAACATAAAATTCACATATTTGAAAAATGAAAAGCCTCTAAGTGTAGTCATTTCATGTGTAGCTTAATTTATTTATTTATTTATTTATTTTTTATATATTTACCTTACCTTTAAAGTCTTTGAGTTTCAAACCATTTCAATGTTGGAGCAATTATGACAATGAAGTTTAGGAGCAAGCATTGGTTGTTTGGCTGCATGAGGACTCATATTTCTCTTTTTAACCATTGTAGAAACCCCCTAGGTGCCCATGGCCACATCTTTGGTTGGCACAATTTTGATTCACTTGGGTGATGAAGGAATGGAATCAGATAAGGCTTTGCTAATGGTTTTGGGTAACATTCCTTACCAATGCATTTAAAAATCTCTACTACAAAAGCAATTAATAAGGTATCAAGTAAAAGGGAGACAAAAAAATTGGCGAATCCACCTTTCAAGCCAAGGCTTGAGGCTAAATAAATAAAAAGCTCAAGCTCTAAAGTGTGATGAGGTAGTCAAAGTTAGTCACACCATACAATAAGAGTGGTATGATGATTTGATCATATTATATGCGTTTACAAATTTGAAAATTGCATGCTATAGTGACTGATATAGATAGACATGTTCTAGAGGGGTAATAAGGGGGAATCATGAAAAATTCATTGGGTAGGATGGGAAAAGCTTTGCTTGCCAAAATGCCTAGGGGGATTGGCTTTTAAGGGCAATGAAAATTTCAATTTAGCTTTGTTGGGTAAACAAGTGTGAAGGCTCCTTCATAATGCTGATTCACTCTTTTACACAGTTTTCAAATCCAAATACTTCCCCAATTGCTCGATCTTGGATGATGAAGTGAAGCAAAAAGGCTCGTATGCCTGGCAAAGCATTTTGAAAGCTAGGCAGGTTGTGATTTTGGGTTCAAGGTGGAGAATTGATAATGGTAGATCAGTGATTATTCGGAAGGACAAATGGCTTCCAATTCAACACACTAGCCACCACCTCAAAAAAATTTGCCAAACAATACACGGGTTTGTGCTCTTATTGATGAAGAAAATTCATGTTGGCTAGAGGATCAGATACATGATGAATTTCTCCCTCATGAAGCGAGTTCAATCCTCGGTTTGCCCCTCAGTCATTGTAGAACTACTGGCAAACCGATCTGGTCAGCCAATAAAAATGGCATTTATTCAACCAAAATAGCTTATCAGCTTCTCAGTAATGCGGAAAAAATGCTAAATCGGGTTCCTCAAATCCAAATGCTCACAAGTCTTTTTGGCAACAAGTTTGGTCACTCAACGTCCCAAGCAAAATTCGACATTTCATTTGGAGGGTGATGAGTGGCGCATAAATGGTCGTCCTTACTTGCAAACCGTCCATAATAATGATGAGTAAGAGTATTGACGAGCGTAAGTACATTAATTCTAGACAACATTCAATGACTAAGTGACAAATGGGCACAAAACCATTACTATCATCTAATGATGTGCATTTAAATGGCCATTATAAACAGAAAAAGGTTGGGATTAAGTGGTCATCATTGAGCCATAAATCCTCCAGTTGTGGAATAATGTAAGACTGAGCATTTATTCACACAAAGGCTATATAAAGCCAGAAAAGACAGGTAAATGATTCATATTGAACACACATACAAATTGCTTTACAGATTACTTATTTCTAAAGAGTTTAAGCTAATTGAAGCATCGGAGGGTCCTTGGTAGGCCCCAAACTAATGTTATTATCCACTTAGTGTTTTCTCTTACACAGGATCTCTAGGTCCTCCATCGTACTGATGAGGCGAAATCTTGCTTCATCAATTTGGCGTCGTTTGTGGGAAATCGACCATAAGTCGTTGAATTCTCTACTAACTAATTTCCTTAGAACTGATGGACTAAACCATGACTGCATCGCCGGATCTAGTGGTAATGGCTTAACAAATTCAAGCACTAACAGCTACTATGCAAGAATTGATGAAACAGAATGAAGACTTGAAATAGAAAGTACATCCAGAGGGCATGAGTACATCGCAGTCACGGCGTAACCGTAACAACAATGACGACGAAGCCCGCAGCCTAGGAAATAGCAGAAGAGAAACTTTAGAACACACTGCGTAGTCAACTCGTGGCAGCGATCAAATGATGAAGAATATGAGGAAAGAGTTAGAAGAAGTCAAAAACACTATGAAGGGTAAGACAGCAGTAAATCTTGATGGCATGATCAAGAGGACAGATTCACCCTTCAGCTGGTTTTGGAGTGTCCCTTGCCTCCCAAGTTTCGTTCTCCTCAGCTGGAAGTTTATGACGACACTAAGGATCCCTTGGATCACATAGGGGCACTCAAGACGATATTAAACCTCCAACAAACCCCAAATGAAGTCATTTGTAGGTCATTCCCGACAACCCTTAGAGGAGCAGTAAGGGTATGGTTCAGTAAGCTACTCACGATGTCTATTGCAAATTTTGACCAGCTGAGTGACTCTTTTGTTCATCATTTCATTGGGGGGCCAATGCCATAAGAGGCCTACCTCTTATCTTCTAACTGTGAAGCAACAGGAAAAGGAAACCCTGAGAGAGTATGTAAAATGCTTCAACAAAGTAGTATTGAAAATTGACAAAGCAGATGATTAGGTGATAATGATGACCTTCCAAACAAGGTTGAACAATCTTGACCTCGTCTTCTCTCTAAGAAAGACCCCTCCAA
This sequence comes from Quercus robur, assembly GCF_932294415.1. NCBI lineage: Eukaryota > Viridiplantae > Streptophyta > Magnoliopsida > Fagales > Fagaceae > Quercus > Quercus robur. Next base: position 64,357,289 of record NC_065538.1, on the reverse strand, counting down.
CCTCGATGATGGATTTGTTGTTCCAAGCTCAAAAGTATATGAATGGAGAAGATGCACTAACTGCAAAAGGACCGACAGGCAGACAAAAGAAGGAAGAAAGCGCTAATTCCCAAGGCAAGAAAAGGGATTGCAAAGATAATCTCTCGGAAGCCAAGGCTAGCAAAAGTGGTCCATAGACGTCATCAAAGAAAAAACTGAATTTCACTCATTTGCTGATGCCCATGGACAAAATCCTCATGCAAATTGAAAGCTTGATTATGTGTTAAAACACAAGAGCTGTTTAGATCCCCAATTAAAAATTACAGCTAGATTGCTTTTACTCTAACTTATCTAAGTGCGGAAACAGGAGTAAATGAAGAGCAATCAACCAATACTACTCTAGTGCATAAACAAGAATAACAAACAATAAAAGTAAAGCACAAGAGTAAGGAAAGAGAGATGCAAACACAAGATAACATGGCAATATGTTATTGAAGAGTAAACCGAAGAACTCGGCAAAAAACCTCTCCGTCGCCTTCCAAGCGGTAAATCAATCCACTAGACAATAAGTTAGGATACACGAATAGCAAGAGACCCTTCAAGCCTAATCTACCAAATGTACTTAAGCCCTCCAAGCTCCTACTCCAACAAGGCTTCTCGGAACCGTGTCTTGTCTAACTTTCTAGATCCCGCAATACGCCCGATTGCATTTGCCAAGCCTTACCGGCTTCTTTTGGCAAATCCCCAAAGCTTCCCAAGCTCCAAAACACTCTCTACACTCTATATAGGTGTGGGTTGTGTTTGGGTACAAATTTCCTCTCAAGGTATGACAATAGGAGAGGGAAGAAGAAAATGTTAGAATGATTTCTCACTAAGGATAAGTAGCTCTCTCTCTAAAAGATGGGTGTGTGTGTTGTAGAAAACCTATCTAGGGTTCTTCTCTCTAAATGGCCTCATTTACATTTGTGGGTAATGGGGGTATGTATAGTATAGGTGAAGAGTAAGAAAGTTACACATAAAAATCCTCCAGGCAGAATGTTTCGCGACTACCTCGCGAGAAGGCCTTACTCACGAGACACTCGCGAAAATGATAGCTTGGCACAACTCTTCAGCTTCCAGTCATGTGCTCCTCACATGCTCTTTTCGAGGAAACCCTTCTCGTGAACTCCTCGCGAGCTAGTTGAGAAATGCACTAATCTTCAATTAAGCTTAAGTCTTCACCAACTTAATACTAAACCAATACAATAAAATCCTACAAAATACAAGGTAATAAATTAAAGCAATTACAAAACTTTTTGTCATGAAATAAAGCCAACATAAAACATAGTTGTAAATCACAATTTTACACAAATAAAGGACTTGCATTGAAATGGCCCAAACCATTGAGCTCATCCTCAAAGCAGAGAAATTCAAAGAAATATTGTCGTTTCCACAAGGATCATGGTCATTATACTAACAAATGCTGAGATTTGAAAGAACAGATAGAGGAGTTGATCCAGACGGGGAAACTCCAAAAATTTGTCAAAAAATATTATCAGGCTCGCCACCAGACGGAAGAGAAGTCTATTGACGACCATAAGGAAGAAGATCGGGACAATCCTAAATAGACCGTGGGAGAAATAAAGATGATCACCAGAGGACCGGTTGTTGGGGGATCATACAAGTCCTTGAGAAAGGCAGTCCAAAGACAAATTAACAATATTCATGTTAAACACTCAATAGCAAAACATCATTGTATCGGGAATGACGACATTATTTTTTCTGAAAGAGACGCAAAGGGAATCAAGCAGCCACACAATGACCCCTCGTTATTATGCTAACCATTGAAGGGTACAACACCTGAAGAGTATTAGTGGACAATGGAAGCTCAACGGATGTAATGTACATAACGGCATTCCTACAGATGAAGTTGGATCCAAAACACCTCAAACCCTTCAGATCTCCATTAGTCAATTTCAGTAGGACCGCGTTTATCCAAAGGGCATCATTTCACTACAGATTACAGTAGGGACTTACCCAGCCCAAGTGACAAGAGAGATAGACTTTCTAATCGTGGACTGCCCTTTGTCTTATAATGTGATTCTTGGACGACCAACCCTTAATCGCCTCAATGCTGCAACTTCCACATACTGCTTGAAAGTAAAATTCCCAACTCCCCACGGTATTGGAGAAATCTGTGGAGACCAACTTTTAGCCAGGGAATGTTACTAGGCATTCCTGGCATCCAGAGAGAATCACACCTGGATGGTAGAGGAGAAACCACCCAAGCCCAAGGAAGAGGCGGAAAATATAAAGCCGGTGGAAGGAGACCCTTCCAAAATTACCAAGGTAGGAAAAGAGCTCCAACAGTCCTTTAAAGGACGAACTGATGAAATTTTTGAAAAATAATCTAGATGTCTTTCCATGGAGCCATAAAGATATGCCAGGGATTGACAGACAAGTGATATAGCATAGTCTTAATGTCAACCCAATGAAGAAGCCCGTCCAACAAAAGAGACGAGTGTTCACCCCAAAGCGGAATAAAGTAGTTATGGAAGAGGTGGAAAAGCTCTTAACCGCAGGATTTATTCGAGAGGTTTACTATCCCGAATGGCTTGCCAATGTTGTCATAGTAAAAAAGTCGAACAGAAAGTGGAGAATGTGTGTGGACTTCACAGACTTAAACAATGCATGCCCCAATGATAGTTTTCCCTTTCCCAGAATTGACCAACTTGTTGATTTGATGGCTGGTCATGAACTTCTAGCCTTCATGGATGCTTTTTCAGGTTATAACGAGATCCTAATGAAGAAGGAAGATCAAGAGAAAACTCCATTTGTCACTAGCCAGGGCCTATATTGCTATAATGTCATGCCGTTTGGACTAAAGAACGCAGGTGCCATGTACCAAAGATTGGTAAACCAGATGTTCAGTAAGCAAATAGGTAGGAATATGAAGGTCTATGTGGACGACATGCTAGTAAAAAGCAAAGAAGCCAAAACCCACCTTGAAGACCTCCAAGAGACGTTCGATACTTTGAGAATGTATAGAATGAAGCTTAACCCTACAAAGTGTGTTTTTGGCATCTTGTCAAGAAAATTCATTGGTTTCATGGTATCTCAGCAAGGAATTGAAGCAAATACAGAGAAGGTTAGAGCCATACTTGACATGACTTCTCTCAGAACAGTCAAGGAGGTGCAAAGGTTGACAGGATGAGTGGCAGCATTAAATAGGTTTGTCTATCTCTTTCTTTAAAACTCTTAAGCAGGCTTTCCAATGGACGGACGAGTGTGAGGCAGCCTTGTAGAATCTCAAAGAGTACCTAGCCAAGCCTCCACTATTGAGTTCGTCAGTGGAAGGAAAAGATCTGTTTTTGTATCTAGCTGTGTCACAAACAGCCATTAGCTTGGCGTTGATCCGTGAAGAATCCAAGGTGCAACGACCCGTGTAGTAAACAAGTTAGGCTTTTCAGGGCGCCAAAGCGAAGTAACCACAAATAGAGAAGATGTCCTTCTCATTAATTGTCTCTTCAAGGAAGCTTCGTACATACTTCCAAGGCCATGCCATCATGGTAATGACGGATCAACCAATCCGAAAAGCAATGAGCAAACCAGATGCAGCAGGGCGCATGGTCCAATGGGTTGTTGAGCTAAGCCAATTTGATGTTGAATACAGGCCAAGAACAGTGATCAAAGCCTAGGCCTTAGCAAATTTTATTGTTAAATTCACTTTTCCAGACCTAAATCAGGAAGCAGAGTATTGGATGATTTGCGCAAATGGCTCGTCTGTTGCAAGGCTTAAAGGCATCGGTATCATTATGACATCGCCCGAGAAGGATGTCCTTAAGTATAAAGTTCAACTCCAATTTCCAGCGACGAACAACGAAGTAGAGTATGAAGCGGTCCTTACTAGCTTGAGAATTGCAAAAGCCTTGGGAATCAAGAATTTGAAGTTAAGGACTGATTCTAAGCTGATTGTTGGGCAAATAACCAATAAATATGAAGCAAAGGAAGAAAGAATAAAGAGGTATCTCAAGCTGACAACTCAACTCATTAATGAATTTGATGATGTCAAATTCGAGCAAATCCCACGGGAAAACAACTCAGCTTCTAACGAGGTCGCTAAACTAGCATTAACTGAAGTTGCATCAGCAACGACAGAGTTGTTCGTAGAATTCCAGAAAATCCCTAGTATCGACAGATTGCAAACCTTCTCAGTCCAGTGACCAAGCACCTGGATGGACCTAATCCTTTCTTACATCAAATATGGCTAGCTCCCATCTTACCCATCAGAAGCAAAGAAGGTTAGAGTCAGAGTAGCTAGATTCAATGTCGTGAACGGTGAACTTGACAAGAGAGGATTTTCGCTACCATACTTGAAATGCCTGATTCTTGGTGAACTTTACAAGAGAGGATTTTTGCTACCATACTTAAAATGCCTGATTCTTGAAGAAGCAATGTATGTGTTGTGAGAAATCCATGAAGGCGTATGTGGTAACCATTTAGGACCTCAATCTTTGGTGAGAAAGATGGTTGGCCAACTATGCAAAAAGACGCAGTTGAACTCGTAAAAAAATGCGATTAGTGTTAACGGTTGGAAATGTACAGCACATTCCTGAAGAACTACTGACAAGCATCTCCTTACCTTGGCCATTCTCCACCTAGGGGATTGACACCATTAGTCTACTCCCTCGAGGGAAGAAATAAGTTAAGTTCCTACTCGTTGCTATTGATTACTTCACCAAATGGGTTGAAGTAGAACCATTAGCAGTAATTATTGAAGGCAAGATACAGAGCTTCGTCTGGAAGAACATTGTTTGTAGGTTTGGAATCCTAAAGACAATCATCTTTGATAATGGTCAACAGTTTGATAGCTGAAAATTTAGGGAATTTTGTGCAGAGCTAGGAATAAAAAACCACTATTCATCACTTGGGCACTCACAGGCTAACAGGTAGACGGAGGTAGCAAATCATACTTTGCTCAAACTCATCAAAGCACTACTTAAGGGGGCAAAGGGTGCATGGCCAGAGGAGTTACCAGGGGTACTATGGGCTTAATTGGACAACTACAAGAACACCAACAAGAGAAACACCATTCAAGTTGGCTTTCGGTACAGAAGCAGTTATTCCTGTTGAAGTGGGAGTGTCTAGTCTTAGGCAAGCTCATTATGATGAAGGTTCAAACAATGAAGAGCTGAGACTTAACTTGGACTGTTTACCTGAAGTTAGAGACGAGGCAGCCCTAAGAATGGCTCAATATCAACAGAAGATGGCAAAGTACCACAATCAGATGGTAAAGCTTAGAAGGTTCAACCCAATGATATGGTATTGCGAAGAGTCTCGGAAGCCACTTGGGACCCAGCCCAGGGGAAGTTAGGCCCTACTTGGGAAGGTCCATATAAGGTCGTCCGTTACTCAAGAAGAGGAAGCTGCTACCTGAAGGACCTCAACGGCAATCCATTGCCACATCCCTAGAACATGGAACATCTTAAGAAGTACTACCAGTAAGAAGTACTTGGATTAATAAGCTCCGTCTCTAGGAGTACCTCGCCTGACGATGCATCAGATAAAAGAGATTTCATTGTTTTCTTTTACCTTTAAGCATTTTTCCTTTCAAGTATTTTGGTCGAGATATTTTCAGTAATTTCCCTTTTAATCCCCTTATAAATAAGGGTGCATGAAATAATAAGGCTTCATAGGGCCATCTCTTTTTCAATAAGTTTGACAAAGCCTCAAGGTTAAGTTTACAGACGAGATTGAGCTAAGAAAGGGAGATATCCATGACCAAATGGTAAAAACTCAAATGATGGGTTTAAATCATAAACATGGAAAAACTCAAACGACGAGTTTAAATCATAAACATTGTAAAAACTCCAATGACGAGTTTAAATCATGAGCATGGTAAAAACTCAAACGACAAGTTTTTATCACAAATATGGTAAAAACTCTAGCAATGAGTTCAAACCATAGACACAGTAAGAATTCAAAATGTAAAGAACCATCAAAGTACGTCATTAATGAAGAAAACTCCAAGTTCAGATCATGTATTCCTAAAGGAATATCATGAATGGTCAAAAGAACCTCAAACAACGAAGTCTGATGTTATAATGAGAACTTCAAGGTTTAGGCCATAGCAAAACTTTTGGAGCAAAGACTAAATAAGTGAATAAAGCTTAGACAAAGGCATTTCTTATAAAAACAAAGGCTTCAAAATATGAGGCATCCAAAATATTCATTGTTTCTAAGTTAAAGCCTCAAAACAGGAGGCATCTATTGTGTTTGAGTTAAAGCCTCAAAACACAACGCAACCAGAGTCTTAAAAAAAAAAAAAAAAAAAAAAAAAAAACTAAAAAGGTTATTAAAAATCTTCTTTCAAGGAGCAATGAAGACCTCCTTAACATAGCCCTTATCCATGTGAGCCTTGTCCACAACTCCACCTGTGGCAGTACCATCTCTTTCAGCATCATTAGCGACAGTTTCACCTTCCTTCTCTTTAGTCTCGTTAGAAAGGATCTTAGTGTCAATGGCTTTGAAATCAAGGTTTGCAAAGTCTGCTATATGACTATGATGCTTCATTATCCACCTACGAAGAAGCTCAAAGCCCTTGAAGTACTGGATGAATTGAAGATCAGAGAAGCGAACAGACTCAAGAAATTTGGTGATCACCTTCTCATGTTCTTCATCTGTCTTCAAAAAGACAGCTTGAACTTCCTCGTCTTTTTGAATGACGAGCTTCTTCTCCACCTTCAACACGTCCTTAAGCTTCTTCACCTTCTCCTTAGCCTTTGTCACTTGGTCCATTGCCTCGATCAAATCCTTCCTCAACCTCGAGCTCTTGGCCTCAACTATGTGAACCTTTGAATTGGCCACCACTACCTTCTCTTCATTGCTCAGATAGTCTATTGTCAAGCGCAGGGATTCTTTGAGAACCTGAAGACGAAAAAGAAGGGTCAAAACTTTTAATAGGTGTAAAAATTCAATGAGCAACAAAAGTAGCTGAGTAAAATACCTGCACTAGTTTGTGAATGTGACGACTGACCAGTTCGTGAGAAGGGATAGACGAGAGACCTCTGAGCTTGTCATTAGTAATAACGTTGTGAGCTCATCCAAAGGTCTTGGTGGGATCTTCCCAGAAACTTTTGCCAACCTTACCCTTCCCTTTTGAAGGAGTGGTTGGAGGTGTAAAGGTCGTCATCTCGAAAGAAGGTGTGGGAGAAGATGGGGTACCAAAAAGAGAGAAGGGGGCAGGAGTTTTGTCTAGCTTGCATTTCTTCGATCCAGGGATAAGCTGGGACAAAGGCTTGTTTTTCAAGCTTTTCACATGGGCATATTTGTTTTTGCTGTACCTAGTAGCTATTTCTACAAAATAAAAAGTTAGAAGGCCAAGCTCTTATAAAGAAAAGGGAAATAAAAGAAGAGAAGGTAAGTTAAACATACTCTTTTCTTCCTAAGTAATCTTCTTTAACACAAATACAGAGGGTTCAGGTCCAAGGAAACAGTTGTATAAATGACGTGGGTCTACCAAGTTGTCAAAATCGTCGATTGTGAGGGCAAACTCAAGAGCGGCTTGAACTCGTTCTCGATAACGATCTTCCAATTTAGGATGATCAGAAACTATAAAACAAACTGAAAAAGAAGAATAAAAAAATGATAAGCTAAAACAGTTGGTCTAATGGAAAGGTAGAGGAACGCACCAAGAGAGGGAATTTCCCATTTCCGTAGGAACCATAGGACCTCACCCCACAGGTCATCAACCATGGTTTCCAATCCAAATCCAAAAACAAAAAAAGTATCATGACATCCAATCACGAAAAGAAGTAGGAAAACTACGGACGATCCTAAACTCCCTACTCCAAGGTAAAAGTTCAAAATTACCCATAGTGGGTAGAAGGTTTTAAGTGATATAAATGGAGGAACTCGTTTAGGGTTATCATGTCCCCATCATGGGTGGATACCCAAATTGACATATAGCCAATAATCGTTCTCCAAGCATTAGGGACAAGCTATCCAGGTGCAACATTAAGAACAGAAAAGAGTTGCATGATGAAAGGATGACCAGGAAAGCGAAGGCCACACGAAAAAGTAGCCTCATAAAAACTCACCTCGCCATGGGCAAAGGAGCAAGCCTTTTCATTTGAATGAGGTAATCTTGTGACAACCCCTCCAGGGAATTGAAACATTTTTCTTATAGTTTTCAAGTGTCTCTGCTCCAAAGAGCAAGATTCAAAGAGAGCGTGGAAAGGGATTGAAGTCGAAGAAGAGGAGGGTTTTGAAGACAACGAGGGTTTTGATACAACAATTTCAAAATCTTTATCCATAGACTCACTACTTGAAGACAAACCAGTTTCGAGTTTGCTAGACCTAACCTCATGTCCCTATACTCTATGGCAATCATCTCTAAGTGATGTGCAATCAAAGAATGACGAATTAGGAGTATAGGGTGGTCAAAACAGGTCTAAAAGCTCCACAGTCTCGAGGTAAAAAAAAAAAAAAAAATCCTACTTGAGGACGATGCCCACCAGAAAACTCTAGAAACACCTCTAATCTAGCAAAGAAGAATGAAATAGAAGAAGCTTCCTACCTAATGAAAGAAAAATCAACCATTAATGGAGTTTTGAAGAAAATGAGTCTTACTGTACTGAATGTGCAGAAGCTCTCTTTTTTTGAAAAATTTCAGACTTTAAATACAGCATACGATGGAGAAGGAGTATATGAGAAGCTTTTGCTAAAAAGGGGAAGCAAAATCAATGCGCGGGAAACACAAGGAAAACACACACGTGCGACCAATACAAGAGGGAAATGTGGCAATCACCTGACAGGAATATCGCCTCACATTAAATGTGATAAGACAAGAATCTTGGGGCACGGATAAACTGACCCACCAAAAAAGACTTTCCATATTCCTTTGCTCGTCCAAACAAGGGACGACAAAGGAATAAAGGGGGCAACTAAGGAGCAGCGTATAAATGGTTGTCCTTACTTGCAAATCATCCATAATAATGACGAGTAAGAGTATGGACGAGCGTAAGTGCATTAATTTTAGACAGCATTCAATGACTAAGTGATAAACGGGCACGAAACTGTTACTGCCGTCTAATGATGTGCATTTATATGGCAATTACATACGAAAAAAGACTAGGATTAAGTGGTCATCATTGAGCCATAAATCCTTCATTTGTGGTATAATGTTAGACTGAGCATTTACTCACACAGAGGCTATATAAAGCTAGGAAAGACAGGTAAATGATTCATATTGAACACACACACAAATTGCTCTACAGATTACTTATTTCTAAAGAGTTTAAGCTAATTGAAGCATCAGAGGGTCCTTGGCAGGCCCCAAACCTGGGCCATTATCCACTTAGTGTTTTCTCTTACACAGGACCTTTAGGTCGTCCATTGTATTAACGAGGAACACGGTTCAAATTATACCTTTATTTTAGAATATGTTCAAATTATACATGATATTAGTTTACACATTTTTTTTAGACTTTATATGATTTAGGCTCTTCATTTTTTGCACCAAATAATTTATATGCCACAAAAAAATAAAAAATTATATGGACACATGGCACAGAATTAGACTCCAATTTAGAATCTAGTTGGATTTGGGCTCTTTGATTTTTACATTCAACTAGTGTGTAACCCCATGCATATGCACGGGTACAATTAAAAACAATCACAATAACATGGTTCAAATTAAACATTTAAAAAAAAAAAGATATTCAAATTATACCTTTCTAAAATATGTAATGGTTTCTCATTTTATGGGACACATGGCATAAAATTGAGAATCCAATTAAAATATAATTTGATTTTCTCTAAGATTTAGCTTTTAATATATATATATATATATATATATAATTTATTTGGCACAAAAAAAAAAAAAAAGATGGAATACGTGGCCCAAAATTGAAAATTCAATTGAAATCTAATTGAATTTTCTTTAGTAATAATTTTCTTATAAAGTCAGATTTGATAGTAATAATTCATTTATGGATACATCACATTTTTTGGTTACTTTATGTCACATTTTTTTTTTCTTGTGTTTTAAGTCTCTCTTTTTTTTTTTTTTTTTTTTAATCTTTATTGAATGCTTTATATAATTATGTTGGATTGTACCAATATCACATGGTAACTGCAACATATTTATTGGTAATCTTGTGTCACCTTTATGTTTTACCTATACAATCTCTTTTAGTTGTAGAAGGAAAGAAACAATGAAATTGATATATTTTAAAGTTATCATGAACTTGGATGAAATTTGAGGTGGTAAAAATTAAATTTAGATAAAATCTTATGGACCGAAAAGGTGTTTTAGCCAAAATTAACAAAAACAAGAGCATCGGAAAAACAATCTTACCTAATAAAGCAACTTTATGCTTGCACTTTGGAGATTGGATTTCATTTTGGTGCCAAATAGACGACGAGTGCTTCATCTTCAGTGGAGTGGATAAGCTTTTTGATTGAAGAAAAGGATTGGTGAAAGTAAAAGAAGGAATATGTATAATGGAAAAGTGAAAAGAAAAAGGAAGAAAGAGATAGATAAAGAAAACGAAGGACTAACCAGAACATTTCTCATAATCCTATGGCTGCTTATTATCAGCTACACTTAGGAGTGTCAAATGAGTGGGTTTGGGTAGGTTTGGGGTGGGCATAATTGGATTAGGTATATAAAACTCATTTACTCATTAAAACCTATTTAACTAATTGCTTCTAATTCAAATCTAACCCAACCCAATTATTATAAGTAAACCCCAACTCACCCAATTACCCAATTATCAAAATTACCAAAATGCCATTAAAGTGAAAACTCCAACACTTTCTTGGATTCCCTTTTCCACTCTCTCTAGTCTTCACTCTACTTTCCCAAAAAATCAAATTAAACAAAAGATACAAGCTTGAAAAGAAAATCGCTTCAAATTGGATCATCCTTCTCCTTTTATTTTCCCACACTTTCTCGCATGCAAACAACACTATCTAAACAACAAAATTTATTTTTTATTTTAAAAAAAAAAACATAAAAAGGGGCTTAATTTATTAAGCATTTAGCTTCCATTTCTTGCACTTTCTCAGCAACCAAACAAACAAAAAAGCACTGTAAGAAGCAGATATGGTTCCTAAGAAGTGAGACTTGGTGGTCTGAGACCAAAAAAAAAACGCAAATCAAAACCAGATTAGAAAAACCAGAAAAACAAACAGATTAGAAATATGAGCAAAAACGAGCAGAAAACTAGATCAGAAAAACCAGAAAAGTGCAGAAATATAAGCAACCCAGATCAAAACCAACAAATTGAGAACAACTAGCCTGAAACACAGAGAGAGGCCGAAACCCACACTCGAAACACAAACCTGAAATGCAAACAAAACCCGAAACCTAGCTTGAAATCATACCGAAACACAAACACAAATGCCAAAACCCATACCAAAATAGAATCACAACCCAAAACCCAGCCTGAAATCCACTCTAAAACACAAACACAAATGCCGAAACCCCCACGCCGCCACATCGAGAAATCCACTGGTTTCTGTGCTGTGTTTGTTGTGCCTCATTGTTCTCTGAGAGAGAGAGAGAGAGAGAGAGAGAGAGAGAGAGAGAGAGAGAGAGAGAAGTGTTTGGAGGCCAAGAAAATGAAGGAAAATGAAAACCCTGAAACATTGAAACGTTTGAGGGCTATTTTTATTTATTTTATTTTATTTTATGGGAAGGGCTGCGTTGAATTTGGGTATATTATTTTTGGGTTAAATAGGGCTCAATGGGTTTTTAGTTAAAACTCAATAATCACTGGGTCTAATTAGGTTGATGCCTATTTAACCTAACTAATAATTGGGTGGGTTTGAGTTTGTGAGAGTGCTTTTTTCTTTAGCACACAGGCCTAAGGATCCTGGGCCAAATAGTTGTGTTTTAGTGGACTGGGCTTGGTTCACCGCAGCTAAATGGGGGCTGATTACGAACCAAGTTGTGCGCAAGTCACATAAATCTCCTCAAGGCAAAAATGCGATTCCTCCCCGGGCGTACTGTCGTGGGATCCCGGGACGTATTGTCGTGGGATCCCGGGGCGTATTAGGCCTGTAAGAACCCAGAATCTCTGGTTCTGTGCACTATACAATCTTTCTCCATGCTTGTTATGCAATGGAGTTTTGTCCTTTCCTTTTACCTCTATAGGTCCTACACAAGAACAACTATACAATGCACATATCTTCAAATAATTGTTAGTTTCTTAGATTAGGATATATATATATATGTATATATATATATATATATTAATACATATACATATATGTAAATGAATTTCATAAGGATGATTCAGCCACGAGGATCCTGGCCCCAATTCTCACAGACTTATGCTTTTGCACAAGACTTGTGGGATTTGGAACTCAAGTCTGAGTGGCTTTGCTTGGGCAGGGACTCAGCTTTACAAGCAAGAATATATATGTATTGAGCAGCAAGAAGCAGTAAAGAAATATGCAAAGTAATTGTTAGAAATTCTCAAATCAATATGAGATATTTCATTATTTTTCTTGATTGTGGATTACAAATGTGCTCACTAAGACGTGATACAAGGTTCAAATAAGCTCAAAAATTACAGACTTTGATGGCTATTCAAGCCTCTAAGACTTGCAAAGTTTGAATCCTTTTGAATCCAAGTATGTGCTATAGTGGCTGCTTCTGGGATACCGGGAGACATTCCTCTGTTTTTCTTAAATTTTACAGAGTTCTAATGACTCTGTTATGATATTCTTCCTACTGAAAATCCTCCTCCTTCAACATGGGTTTTCTCTTCCTTTTATAGCGTGTTTTCTAGGGCTCTAAGGTACTAGTGATTTCTCTCTTTTGCCCCTCAGAGCTTGTGCTGTGACATTTTCTTAGAGGCTCGTCTCTTCCTTTTTTTCTCATGGTTTTCATCTTTTAATACTGTTTCTCTAAAAGTCACTTGCTGACTTTCCATTCCGGTGCGTCCTTGGAGAGCTAACCTTCACCCTTTCTTCTTTCAAGGCTTTTTACCTTTTAGACTAAGCTTTTTGGTTGTCCTTCTTGCTGTCATTTTTCCCAAGTGAGCAGAATCCATTCCTGCTGGGTTGAAAGTTTTCCCAGCCACTTCCCTTTATAGTTCTTCATTCTGGGTTTCTCAATGTACCAGCTTTTTATTCATGAATTGTCACTCTCCAAGTTTGTGGTTCTTTGCTGTACCACTGGGTGCTTGAGAAGGACATCTCTGTTCTTCATTTCTTGTATTTCGTGGTACCTTTCTTGAGTTGTCTCAATCCTACAGTAGCTATCCTGCATTACCTGAGGATCCCGGGCGTCTGGCAGACTCTGGGTATCCCAACCCTCTGGCAGCCTCTGGGTATCCCGGCCCAGTTCTTTCACTGAATTTTGTTGGACTTTTTAATGACCTTTTTGCTGGAAATCTGAACATAAATATGGCCTTAATGTTGATTCTTCTTGCTGCTTGAATTGGGCATTCTTTACTTTTCATGGAATGTGAAATTTTAGCCTTCAACAGAGCTCAATTAGAGTGGATGAGTTTGGGTGGGTAAGTGAGTTTGAGCTTATTTTGCCACCCCTAACTACACTTGTACAATGGTAGCGAATATGGAAGCAGATAGATAGGAAAGCAACAACATAAACAAGGATAAGATTTATTGTAATATATACTATATAATTTTAAAATGAAGGCTATTAGCCCTAACATTTTTAATTTTTTTTTTATAAAGATCATGTAGTATATCAAACTATGATGAATGTTATATGATGATTGCTTTTTTAAAATTATACCAAGACATTAATTGGTTGGTGTTGACGGAACTGAAATCCTAAATCTCTTATATGAGAGAGAAAAAAAAATTTACTAGTCAAATTAACTAAAACCCATAGAATAAAAATAGTTTTAGATAAAAGAAACTTCTTTGTGCATGGTAGAGTAATGTTAGAGACTCATTATTTTTAATTTCCCTCATCATTCATTCAACTCATTATTTTTCATTTCTCTCATCATTCATTCGTTATATTAATATCATATTAACACATTGTTTTTTTTTTTTTTTTTTTTTTTTTTTTGAGGGGCATATTAACACATTGTTTTTTTTTTTTTGAGGGGGATTAACACATTGTTAAGAGTCTTATAACTCAATTTCACAACTTAAAACTAATGTTTTTTCCTTAAAAGGTATAGGGTTTAAATCCCTTATTTTTTAACTAAAAATGTGTTCAAAAAAAAAAAAAAAAAAGAGAGAGAAAACGTCAAATTTACTTTGGTCACCATTTGTCATTAATTGCAAAAACAATGGTGTAATATATACTTGACCAAGTTTTTTTTTTTTTTTTTGAGAATCTATACTTGACTAAGTTTATCATGGGTTCTGTGCACTACCTTGACCATAAACGTGACCAAAAATTTCTCTTTGGTTTTTTTATTTTTTTTCTTGGCAAGTTCTGCGGTGCAAAACTAACCACGCATTTAAGCAAGGAAGACTAAAAATTTAGACTTTTCTAGGTAGCATACAATAAAAAATAAAAAAAAATTACATGACTTTACTTTTTATAGGCGGCAAAGCAAAAGAAGTTTACTTTATTGGTGCCAAGCAAACTGGAAAATAAAATAAAAAAATATAGATATCACATCAAAATTACGTATTTGATCATCATATATGATGACGCCTATATATCCTCTATCTCTTCCGTGGGCCCACTCTCATCTGATCCGTACACTTACACAGAACCAAAAAAAACAAACAGCAACAACAACGGTCAGCGGTCAGCAGTCACTTCTCAAATCCTAACCACAAAGTCAATCTGCCCAACATGTTTTGTGGCTCAGATTTGTTCCATTCTTTGCCGTCAGTACTACTTCGCTGCCCGAAAACCCCATTTATAATTTAACGGGCATGATCATTGTCTGGCCCACCAAACTTGCTTGACATTTAACCGCACAAACCCGGTTTGAACCCGATATATCGGGTAAAAACCCCGATATATTGGAAAAAAGTGGATGGTAAAAAAAAAGGATTTAGGGGGAATTGGAAAAGGGCAAAAAGGAAGTGTGTCGCTTGGATAGGTAGCAGTGAAGTACAGCAGAGCGGTTAATGGAATTCCAATTCCCGGAAAAGTTTTTCCTAAACAGAATTTTTTATTAATTTTCGAAAAGAACAAAAAAAAAGTTGTAGAAGTAGTAGTAGTAGAAGAAGAAGAAGAAGAAAGAGAATTGTTATCAAATTACAGCGGCCTGGGAAGAAGTTTTCCCTGTAAGGTAAATTTCGAAATTCCAAACCCTAGTTTGTTCAATTTCCAAATTTTTTTTTTAATAGTTTGTTTTCGGAAGCATGATTGGTTGCTCAGAAATTAAAACTAGAACAAATGGAAAAATTGTATAGAGTTTTGAACTTTATCTATCTCTGGTGCTTGTTTGGTTGCTGAGAAAATGAGAGTTTGTAATTTTTTTTTTTTCGTTTTCTTTTGATGGTTTCTGGGCAACCAAACGGGTAATTCGGCGAGTTTTATGAATTGTTTTGAATGTTATTTAATTTATTTATTTAAAATGGTTTGTAAGTTAATTGAGTTGAATTACCTGAGTTTAGATGAATTTGAGCTGATTTTTGGGGCTTACATGGATAATTCCAGGTTTTTGTGTCGTATTATAGTTGAATTTTCGGGTTTAAGTTAGTTTATTGAATTGATTTCTGGTAATTTGATTGAAATTTGATTTGATTTGATTTGATTTTTTTTTTTTTTAAATTTTTGCTGAGGAACTTGTTATTTTGACAGTTAAGGTTGTAGATTAATGCACTATTTGTGTTGATACTGAGTTAGAATTGTGAACAAGGGAATTAGTGGTGTTATGGTAAACATCACTCCTTAGTTATTTCGTATTTTATCAGGTAATTATACCCTAGGCATGCCCAAAGCCTTGTAGCTGAACTGAGACATCCAGAGTTTAAATCTCCCTTCCCCCAATCATCGAATTATACACCAAAAAAAAAAAAAAAAAAAATTCAATCTAGGCATATCATATAGGAATGTTGATAAAGGCCAAGTGTGTGGCAAGAGCTGATTGGTTGTTAGATGGTTGAACTAAGGTAATGGAGGAAGGGAATGAGGCATGTAGGGAAGAAGTTTGTGGAGCCACCTTGTGTCTACACATTTTAAAGTGAAGGTGATAGCATTTAAGCTTTATCCATTGAATCAGAAAGATTTATTCTATTCATGTCTGCATAGGTACTGTCTTTTATCAAATCAGAAAGAGTTATTATGGTTATGATCGTATAAGGTGAAAGCTATGGTTTGTTTTAAAAGACGACAGGTATAATCAAAATTTATGGGTCAGTTTTCATGAGACATCCGCATGGTTAATTTGGAAATTGAATGTCTGTTAAATTGTTAATTAATTACAGTTATTAGAGAAAAAAAAAAAGTATTATAAGTTTTAACAGACTTATCCCAAACCCAATTATGTTTGTCATGCTTTAGTTCTCTTGAAGTCAACCTTGCTTTATGGCATATAGTTTCTTTAATGGAGTTGATCATCATACTTCTTTTTATATAAATTGTCACTGGCACATTAATGGTTTACTTCTCATGATTCTTTCAATAAGTATGATAACAAGCACAATTAAATTTAATAAAAGCAATTTTTATCTTATTTTTCCTTTATTTATTTATTTATTTTTTCCATTTAATAGATATGTTTTCTTAGTCTGCTACCAAATATGGATTAAACTATGTTGTGCCATATAAGGATCAAAGTAGGCTTTTTACCAATTGCTTTCTTGACATTGTTTGAAATGAGAAGAAAATATATGTTCATCTTTTAAATCTTAGATACTGTCTTTCGTGAGCAATAAAAAATTCTAAAAGATCTCTCTTTAGCTTGTGGTGGTTTATCTTTTGTCAATACCTAGTACCTTCATGTAGTGGCTTCTATTGAAGTTGCAGTGTGCTGGATGATGTTGTAATGCCCTTGGTGTTGAGGTGCTAATATTTGTTGTGATTATCTGAACTGCAAGAGTTGGATGAATATAAGGCTGTGTTTGTTCTGGCATAAAATGTCTTCTGTTGAAAATGCTTTGGAAAACATTTTCAGGCGTTTGGCTTGCACTTAAAATCACAATTTTTCCTATACACAAGATCTAACAAATAATTTCATACTACCTATTGCAAATAAAAAAACCCACTATAGATTTCTCATAACAACACAAATCAACTAATTTCTCATGACAACACAAAAAAAAACCTTAAAAAAAAAAAAAAACCCATAATAGGCTTTTGCAATCACAAGAAAATTGGAGGTTACTCATCAAATATGAGGGAAAAAAAAAGAAAAGAAAAAAAGAAATTGGCAGCTTCGCTTGGAGGGGTGTAGCAGATCAATATACTAAAAGCACTGGAGTGGCAATAGCGTGGGTTTCTTGGTTGTGGGTTGTTGGATTGGGGGTTGCTGGGTTAGGATTTGGCTGAGTGTGGCACTGAAATATGTGGTAGCAACAGGGAGGAGAAAGGGTGGGTGGGTGGGTGTTGTGTCTGTATCCGTGAAGGTTATTTTCCTGGTCAAACAGAAATTTTTTTTGGTTTGACCAGCATTTTCAGCTGGATCAAACACCCGAAAATGTGGAAAATGCTATTGGGGGAAAACATTTTACGTTGAAACAAATGTAGCCTTAAGTGAAGATTGAGGGATATGCATCATTTGTTGGGCTTAAAAATTAGCAAGTTTATCAAGTTTCCAATTGATTTCTTGTTTTCTTCCTTTCAGCCATTGGCTTCTTCAGTAATACAAAAGAATATCAAAATGGTTTACCTGCCAATAAATTTCCTAATGAAGAGCTCTGTGTGCAAATACGTTGGTCTAGATCATTATAAATTTAATGTTATAAATACTGAATGTAGCTCAATTAAAACCTTGTCTCATGTTGCACTTTCTATATGCTAAGTTGACTTAGTCATTGGATATCATAATTCCTTAACATGACTATTGTGCTATGTTTCTTTAGTCATCAAAATGGAGGCAGTTTGCCTTTGTTTCTGTCCCTGTATAAATCAATAGATTATTTCCATTGACATATGGACTAACTTTGATAAAATCATCATTGTTAGGAGCATATTCCATGTTTTTATGGTTAAATACCCTAGAGAAGATATACTTTCTTCATCTGCCATCAACCCTAAACAGTTTCATCTGCTATTTGTGAATGTGTGGATTCTTGATTTCTATATGAAAAATTGTCTGTCCATCTTCTAGTCTCTACCACTGTATGCATGGAAAAAAATGTAGGGTTTTCTGATCTTATTGAAAGAACATTCCAATAGTACAAAAAAAAGGAAAAGAACTGAATGATTTCATTGTTGATATGAATTGTTTCTCTTGAAGCAATTCACCTTCTATGAACCTTAGGTTTTTCCATTATTTAATGACATAATGGAGCTCTGATGCTTTTGCAATGAACTAAATTGAGTCCTAATATGTCTCAGTCCATGAATGATTGTATATACCATAGTAAGTAGCTGTAACTACTTGAATAAATTTAGTTTCTAATATCAATTATATCTTTTTGGTATTTGTTAATCAACCCTAGTAATTGTTTTTTGATAGGTAGTTAATCAACCCTAGTAATGTCATGGACGATAAGCATAATACATGTTTTTTGATCAGTGGTATTATTTATGTGTAATATTTTAGTTGGTTTGTGGTATACTTGTGTATTCCAATATTAAATTAAATTAGTTTCTGTAGTTGTATTCTCACTGCATTATTTTGGTGCTTGGCATTATGGTGCTGAATATCAGTTTTTTTCCCCTGTTCTTTTTCCTTAGGCACTTTCATAAATGTTAAATATTAAGCATTTAACCTTTTGATACTATTTAGTGACTGAAAGGTCCTAGTTTGGACCAATGAGCATGATTTTGGTGACTAGGATCTCTTTTTTAACATGTCTCTGGAATGCTTTGGTATTAATTTAACAGTGTCGGTTGTGCTGCCAGATTTGACTGTCGGGATTCAGGATTTGGGGTGCATTACAGCCTCATGACTTCTTCTGTGAACGATCTTTCCGGTATTTTCTAGAAAATCTGGATTCAAAATCTTATATCAGTGCTCCCCTTTTAAAAATTCTGTTTTGATCTTTGTGAATAGATTAAATTATAATTCTAATATGCTGTAATTGAACCGGCATATTTAGTGTTATGAGCTTCAGTCTAACGTAATTGCCTCTACTTTGTTCCCTAACTCTTCATCGTCTGTTATATGGAAATTACACTATTTTTTCATTTAAAATGTAGAAGTTTTTTTTTTCCCTTCATCATTATCAGTTCCATAGAAACAGAATAACCGTAACAAGAGAAAATCTAATTCTTTTTTAGCTCATGCTTTTCCAAGGATTTGATCCTAGGATCTTCAGCGTGAGTTCGCTGCTACCTTACCACCAGATCCAAAGTAATGCAGGACAAACCAAAATGACACAACAATAAAGAATGAGAAGATGAAGGATAGTTAACCTATAGTCGGTATCTAGGCCTGCTTGGAGTTAACACCAAGCAAGAGAGAACTGATATGAGCAGCACCAGACCATTGGGACAATTTCAAGAGAAGTTTTATATATCATCAAACTAATCCTCTCTTATAGGAGTACAATGCTTTGCTTAAATAGAATACCAAACCCTAATTCTAACTAACATAGGAAACCCTAATTCAAATTGACATAGTAAACTTAATTCTAAGTGACTTAAGAAATCCCAATTATTAAATTATAAAAATGACTTTGACTATAGCACATTAAATAAAAGTACTATTAAACCTAAAATACTAAATAAAATACAATTGACCAATACATAATACAATTGATTCCAAATTTAAGTGAGTCTAAATTAAAAGAAATCTTTCCTTGTGCTTCCCATTTCACAAAGACGCTGTTCACATTATAACTATAGCTCTTTTTCTTGTGGCTTAGGGCAGGTCTCAATCTTTGTTAACAAAGGGCTCTTTTGTGCACTGTTGTTGGCAGTTTCATTACCTTCCGTGGTAATATTTTTCTAGTTACTAACTTATCAAAAAAAAAAATTTTAGTTATTAGATTAGAACTTGAATTACCCTGATCTCAGGTCACTTTCTTACCTCTTGAACCATGGTCAAAGTGCATAGCCATCCATGGTAATTTTGCTTTACAGTGTTCTTATTGTCTGCTTACATGTGTTGCCCTTATGCTATGATAATTATGTTCAAGAAACTTACCTACATCTCATTGTACAAGTTGAGTCACCAGGCTGATTATTAGCTGGAGTCCCTCACTTCAGTTGTAAAGCTTGGTGCCTTTACACTTTGTTTTACTGGTTACTAGTTTCTTTCTTTGGTCTAAACATGTTTTATCTTGTCTTTCTTGTATTATTTATTTTTTATTATTTTTTAAAATTTTACGTAAAATACTTATGTTCTGTAAATTAATGATTGTCCAGATAATAGTGAAGCTGATGAGCAGCAAAAGCACTCAGAATCCCAGATACATTCTTCGTCTCCTATAACTGGAATGTCTCACCCTGGTGTTACTGCCTCTAATGTTCAGTATCCAACACCTCCACAACTTGGAGCAGGACCTGCTATGGTACTACTTTTGAAGTCAACTTTTAAACTGTTTGTGTTATTATTAGCATATTCCACATTGAATTTTTTTTTCCAATCAAATAATCTGTTTGCTACATATATAAATTTCTTAAAAAAAAAAAAAGGTTGAAGCTAACCTGGACATAGTGTTGGGCGCTTGGGCTTCATCGGCCAATTGTATTATGATAAACAGTCTTTGTTAGATCCTTAAAAGAGACTGATTCCCTACTCTTTATTTTTGTTAAATCCTTCCCTTGAAACCAGGTTCCTTACTGTCATTCAATCAAGTTCCAAATATTCCTAGGAATCTTCTTTGTTCCTGATAACCTTCTAATAATCCTCATTTTTTATTTTCTGAACATATCTGTAACTGGTAATTATTCCAGCCTTGCAGTCATGAATGTTGTGAATAAAAATTGTGTGTCATAGTAGTGTATATGTTGATTTTATCCTATTTTCTTTCTTCTAAAACTTCACATTTGAATAATTGAAATGTGTTAAATGATACACCTGAAAAAGGATCTCTTGATGCTTATATTATTTGATATATATTAATTTGTGGGTATCTTCCTTAGTAGACTCAAGATGATTGTCATTCAGGATTTGAAGTTGCAGTAGGAACACAGCGGTCAAGAAGTTTGAAATCAAATATTGGGAAAAGATACCATATATGGTGAGTTACCGAAGCAGAGTAATCAATCAAACCCAAAAAAGAAAAGGAAAAAGAAAAGCTAAAACAGGTTGAGAGAGTGAGAGGTTTCTAAGGAGACCAATAGACTTTCTCATTTCTTTGGTATTGGAGCGATCAATGTACAATTGTTATCTATATTCAGGAGCATGGTATCTAACCTTGGATGCATGCAGTGAGAGAAAAAAGTGGAATGCAAGGATATAAATAGAAAAAAAGAAAAAGAAAAAAAGAATCTGAGGTAAAAACTTAGTTTATTCGGATAATTTAGGTGGAAATAGAATTGGTTTTGAAGTAGTAAAGGTTTGATGTGGCCAGCAATTGCTGTCATGGTTGTATGTATGAGCTCTCCTTAAAGGATACGTTCACCTCTATTCTTTTGCTATTATTAGGAGAGCAACTGTGGTGAGCCATATGGATTGGTCAGGAGGAAGTGGCATTGGAATCTAAGATTCAATAGGACCATCCATGATTTAGGAATTGGAGGCTGTGGATTGGCGGTTTTATGCTCTTAATGCTATTCATGTTTCTGGTGTTAGAGAGGATGTGACATGTTGGTGACCAATTGGGAGTACTAGATTAAAGGTGAAAACTTCTTTGACACACTTAACTTTAACATTTCTTCTACATAGGTGTATCATTTTGCCTTCTCTTTTCTTTTTCATTCTTTCATCTTTTTTTTCTTTTTCTTTTTATTTTTTATTTTTTATTTTTATCATTTGTTTACTGTGTACCACGACTACACCCCTCCATTGTCACACTGCGTACTTACAAACAGTTATTGTGTTTCATTGTTTGAGAATGTTCTAGTCAGTGGTTTTCCCTGGGTGATGCATATCTTGTAAAGAGTTGGTAGTGGTGAAAAGCACCACAAGTTGTGTTAAGGCAATTTATGAAGTGTTGGTGTTTTGTTGTAAAACAGGAGTTTAAGCTACTACACTCTTGCTTCAATGGTGACTTTGATCCTTTATCTTTCACAACTCATGACAAATGGGTTGTATATCTTTTCAATTAATGTTTCTTTTAATGGATGCTAATGATGATGAGGAATTCATCAAGCTGTTGATTTTACACGATTGGAACCATATTTGGTTTTCGAATTGTCTTACTAGACGGCGGTCCTTGTTTACTACATCTTAAATAAAGGGTCTTTTTTTTTGGTTGTTGATAAGTACTACATCTTAAATAAATAAAGTTGTAATGAGTTCTTTTATTTTGTTTGTATGTGTTTTACTTTAGAATGAAACTAGAGAAAAGATAAAAGTTGGGTTGCTTCCGGAAAAAATTAAGCTCTGTAACTATTTGTAATCATGTTGCAATTTTGTCATTGATGAACAGGATTCTCTCAGCTAAGAGTGACCCTATTTTACTTTTAGGTCTCACCTTTATTCTATCATTGGAACATGATTGTGTTTTTAAGGTAACAGTAAGACTGCAATGTTATAGATAGAGCTGGCATAATTATATCTAAGTTATAGATAGTTAGGGTTGCATAAGGGGGTAAGTTTGTGGAAAAGCATTTGGAAGAGCTGGGAGTTCTCCGGACATGCTACTTTCATAGTGAGGATTAGGGATCGAGTATGCTTTTGGAATGGTCCACTGTGTGGGGAGATTATGTTAAATTGTTTGATTTCTAAGCTTTTTTGTGTTGCACTGGATAGGGATGCATATATGGCTGATTAAATGAATTGGTTCAATAGTGAACTCCAATTGTATAAGGGCTGTACAGGATTGGGAACTTGGGTCAGCGGATCAGTTTACTGAGTTATTCAGTTAACTTGAATAGGGAGGGCATTGATTGGTGAGGTAAAATCTTATTATTTGGCTCTGATAGAGGTTTAACGGGAACCATTCCATGGAGGAATATTTATCAGGCCAAGGGCCCTAACAAGTGGGGATTGTTTTGTTTGGACAGCAGCAAGGAGAAAATTTTTGACAATGGACAATCTGAAAAAATTGTGAAATATTTTAGTGGATTGGTGTTCTATGAGTAAATCAAATGCAGAAGAATTGGAGCATTAAGCAACCAATGCAGCGCATTATATTTTCAACCATCTAGCCAACAGCTCTACACACATTAGCTAAGGTAATCTGCTTTGTAGTGTCATTGAGTGAGGACTGAGGTCACATGTTTTTGCTTTTATAACCTGGGTACTAGGGTTCCCTACTTCCCTCTTTTATGGTTTGATTGTTGTGGACTTTGCAGAGGGAGAAGAATTGCTGAACTTTTGAAGATTTGGAAAACTCGGCGGTTCAATTGAAGACGTATTTCACTAGATCATTGTTTGAATGGTCTAGTGCTTTGAGTTATAGTGTCACTCTTTCTTTTGTAGATTTCACTCGATTCCCCTTTATTTCGATTGTAATTTGCATGTGTTGCAATTTTAGGCTATCTTAAGTATGCATCCTGTGTACATGAGGTACTTCCTCCATCTTAATAACATTATATTAGTTATAAAAAATAAAAATAAAAATAAAAGGAAAAAGAAGAAGAATTCAACCTTTTTTTTTAGAGCAGTCAACTGAAGGTGGTGATGTGTATGCTCTCATTTCAGAATGTTTAATATCAATTGCAGGATTTGAAAAAAATATGAATTGGCAACACTGAAAATCATGGAATAAAAAAGAAAGACTCAAGTAGTATTTTATGTTGTCATTTCTTGATCTGATTACATGTGAAAGCCATAACTCAAATGTTTGCATTACAATAATGTCTCATGATTAATGAAAGCAGATTAGAACAATAGGCTTAGAAAAATTTCTTTTGTAGGTGGTTGTAGTAGCCACCCCTCTCTACCCCCAAAAAAGAAAACCCCCCTTTCTCCCTTTCAAGGTAGCATAAATTCTAAACTTTCTCTTGTTCATTCTTGTATTATTAAAAAATGTTTTGGTGGCAACAGTTCTTATTGAAGTTTTATTACTGAACTAGTTGACAGAATGATTGTGGTTTCTCCCTCCGATTTTTTTTTTTCAAATTTAAATTTGGAAGTAAGTCATATCACACACTTAACTAATTCCATATTGGCTTTTCTATTGAAGGCACCGGGGGCATACCCGTACCCAGATCCTTATTATAGAAGCATCTTTGCTCCCTATGATGCACAACCCTATCCTCCACAGCCTTATGGTGGGCAACCAATGGTATGCTCTCTTTGATTCTATCTGTCGATACATTGATAAAAAAGATGGCATATGTTGATCTCTAATTCTTTATGACATATGGTCATTGTTGATATTGAGACCACACATTGCTTATGACCATCCACCTTACAATTATTGGATAATTACCTCTCAGGTCCATCTTCAGTTGATGGGAATCCAGCAGGCTGGTGTTCCTTTGCCATCAGATGCAGTTGAGGAACCTGTATTTGTGAACGCAAAACAATATCATGGCATCCTGCGACGTCGACAGTCTCGTGCAAAAGCGGAATCAGAACATAAAGCTATTAAGTCTAGGAAGGTATGTTATAAGCCACACGTTTCTTGCCTCTTTTATTCAAAATTGTGTTGAGTTTGCTTCATAGGCTACAATGGCATTCTGGCCTATGTGGGGTTAGTTTCTGGGGTTCAATCCCTCCTACATATGCTGAGCAAATAAATAAATAAATGATCTGTGGGTTGCCAAATAAATAAATAAGTGATCTGTGAGGTTGCTTGGCCTTTTTTATCCTTTTAAGTGTTAGTCTTATTTGGTTCTAATTGTCTTTCAATTTTATATTATTTAAACGTAAATTGATTTATTGCTCATCACTCAACTGATCTTGCAGCCATATTTGCATGAATCTCGACATTTGCATGCACTGAGAAGAGCAAGGGGATGTGGGGGTCGGTTTCTCAATTCAAAGAAAGATGAGAATCAACAAAATGAGGTGGCATCAGGTGACAATTCGCAGGCCAATATCAATCTCAACTCTGATAAAAATGATATTTCTTCCTCAGATGGCACATCCTGAAGTTTTACTGCACAAACCAGTTATTGATCAAAGGTGTCCTTTCAACCAAGGCTCAATACCAGTCCCAATGGTAGCAGTATTGCTTCAATCTGGATCTATACTTAGAATTCAGTAGCATGTATAGGTTAAATCTGTAGGCAGTTCGTAGGGTGGTTGCAAGATGAGGCAGAAATAGTGTTATTGATGAACAGTGACTGTTAGCTTCTCCGATGGATTTCTCGTCAGGCTTCACTTCTTTTTTTCTTTTTCTTTTTTCTCTCCTTTTGAGAGTGATGGTTAAATATGCTGTGTGGGTGTTTTTATGCATTTGAATCTCTGTGGCGAGGTCAAGACTTCCTAACACAAAATTTGAGTTGTGTTGATTGTTTGGTTTGGTTATGTTTAATTAGCTTGGCAAAGATTAGATTGGTTGTTGCTCTATGGTATCAGTCTGATCCCTGTGTTGTCAGCTGGGAGAATAAGTCAGAATTGTTTAATTAAAATTGTTGGTGAATCTAGCAGGTGATTGTCATAGTACTATGTAATGTATTTGTACAAGTTGCATGTAAGTCAGAATGGAAGTTTTAACATTTTGTATGTACAACTAGAAATGAGCTAAAAATATAGTTCTCCATGAACCAATGCTCATTTGATTCAATACAGGCTTGTGCAGTTAGGCTGGAAAATTGTTGCACTTGTCAGATGGGACCGGAAGGTTGTTGCACTTGCAGGGTCTAGCCATCTTAGAGAATTGCGGTACAGGTGCCTACTAAAGAAAGAGTTGGTAAGGCATTCATTCAAGGTGTGGATTGATTTGAGGCATTGAGAAAAGAATTAAGCAGGCCTGAGAAAACCATGCATTCAAGGCATACCCATTCAATTGATCTTTAGATAATATAGTACAAGGTCTACAGCCTTTATACAACTAACTATGTAGTTTCTGAACTACTGTGTTGGAGATGAGGGCAAAAGTAGCTTTGAAATAAAGGATATTATGTAACAGGTATATGTAATGCGTTGGTAAGTGACAATGCGGCCTCCAGAGATACCCTGAATGTGAAAACCAGTAACTCAGAACATCAATGGGATTAACTGTCTCCAGCGGATTAACAACACTTACCAATCTATTCAGTGTCTCCCATGGTGTTTAAGTATATGCAGGAAAAAGTTGCTTTTGATTTATGTCAAACAATATTCATTCCTTTTTTGGTTAAGAATCAAGGTCAGAACTCAGAGGCAGCCTTTAATTATTTTATTTTTGTTTTGAGAGTTGGGCAGACTTTAATTAATTAGCTTGGATAAGTGGACAACTTCAAGAAACCATAATTTTTTTTTTTTTTTTTGAGAAAAAGAAGAAACCATAATTTAAGTGGAATTGCTGAGCCCTATTACTACTATTAAATATTAATAGTCATAGGTCCATCATTTCGGGTATTTATTAAAATGAGTCAAATATGGCTTTGTAGCGTTTTGCAGTCATTTAAACAGTTCTTGTTTCTAAATGAGTTAATTTGGTGTGACTTTATGTTAGAATTTTATTTTCTCTTGTGTGCGTATGTGTTTGTTTCTAAAAAAATGTTCCTATTTCTAAATAATACTCATAAAACAAGTCTCATTATATTTTCAGTTAAAATTTTAATATAAAAAAAATGTTTAACCTGCATTGTTTGCTAACAAAATTAGATACAAGGACCATTGACTTGTTTTGACAAAGTGAGAGATTAAATTGACAAAAATTAAACAATAGGAATTAGGAGCTAATTTGATAATTGAAGTAAAAGTTAAGGAACTAAATTAAATTTTAGCAAAAAAAAAAGAAAAAAAATAAGGCACATTGTTACATGCGCTTGTGCTTGTGCTTGTCCAAGTTCAATTTAATTTTTATGATGAAAGTTTGGTCTCACCCAAAATTCTTAATCTAAGAAAGAATCAAACAATTGTCTTTTACTCACTAGAGTCTTGTTTAGTAGTAGCTTATAATTTTTAAAATAAGGGTAATAATTAATAAACACCTTTTGTATCACTTAATTAAACTTTTAAGATAAATAGTAACTAGTTGGTAATTGGTGCAATGAACGATAAAGTTAAACAAAATATTTTTTTTTCTATCTTTTATTTTTTGTCTAAATATAAAATTTAATAATTATGGTAATTACTCATAGGTATTTATAATAATTTTATTTTCATATAAAACCATATATATTTGATAATTCAATAGTTGAGTGTGAGAGAATTTGAATCATGTAGTCACTGCTAGAAACACAAAAGGGTGCTAGTTGAGCTACAAACCTACAGTTACAAGGCTCTTGACATGCATTCTACTATTTAAAGAAAATATAATTTAGTAGGATTCTAAGGAATGTTTTAAATATAGACTAAATTTAAAATTAGTTTAAAAATATAATAGAATAATGGCGTATAAAATTATAAGGTCTCAAAAGTTTAAGTGACAAAATATTAAGAGTTCAACCAAAAGTTAGAAGTCTTTAATTTTATATATGTTATAGATTTATTATAATACTATTAGAGTAAGTGGGTAAGTGGGGTTTTAGGTCTATATATATTTTTATTTAGTGTTAAAATTTTCACATAATAACTAAGGCTCCACTTGTTTCAACATAATTTTTTTTTTTGGGAATATATTTTCTAATAAAAAAAAATCTAATGGAAATGGCTTGTTTTATAGTGTTTGGTTGTATTTTTAAAATGTCTTGAAAAACATTTTTGGTGTTTGTCTTGTACAAAAAATCACAAAATTTCTTTTATATATACGCAGACATACATACATATATATAAAATAAAAACTTTAATTCATTCTATTAAAATTAATACAAAACATCTAAAATCAACCTAAAAAAGAAGCACAATCAAAATCAAATTATTGGAAATTACATTAATATGCACAACCAAAATAAGAGTACCAAAAAAAAAAATTAACGAAAATTATCAACTAAACTTACACATTTACATACATAATTATAGATACTTGAAACCTCCAAAAATACACTTGAGAGTTGTTTTTGTGTTACTTTTAAAATTTTAGAAGAAGGTCTTGACATTTTGAGATATATCATGGTCATTTTGGAGGTTTTGAGAGGTGGTAATTGTTATTTTGAGGTTTTGGGGGTAATTTCTCATTTTGGTGGTTTAATGGTATTTTAGTCATATTGACATTGAAGGTTTCAAGGTTATTTTTATCATTTTGTAGGTTTGGAGAGTATTTTAGTTATTTTGAAGGTTTTCAAGAGGTAATTTGGTCATTTTGAAGGTTTTTGCGGCATTTTTTTAGGTTTTAAATGTATTTTGATAATTTTGGAGATCTATGACTATTTTTGTCATTTTAAAGATTTCAAGGATGCACCAATCATTTTGAAGGTTTTGGTATCATTTTAGAGGTTTTAAGGATATTTTGGTAATATTTCTATTATTTTGGTGGTTTTTGTTATCTTGAGATTGAAAATGTTATACAATATTTAATAGGTGTAAAACATTTTTCAGCCCTAAATAAGGGTTTTTTTCTAGTCAAATTGGATGCATGCCAAACAATTATCTATCATATTCCTTTGGAGGGGACCCTTAACATTAGTTATATATTAGAGCTTAAGTACAGATCATAGGGAAGAAAATCATTTTATTCCCTTTGACACCCTTTTTTTTTTTGTGAAATGAGTCCCATCAAAACTTTGAAAAAGAGAAAACCATCATTTAATTGACCACCACCTAATCTTAACACCCATGTTCACAACTTCAAACCCATGAATTCTCAATTTATTGTGACTCCCAAATTTTTCTCCATTATTGTACTGAAAACATGAGATTAAAATATCTTTTCGTGTGTAATTATTGAACCTAAATGACTAAATCTATACCTTAATGAAAGGTTTATGAGATAGGACACCCTAACCCAATCTGTAGCATATGAGCCTTCTAAGTAAACTTTGATTCCAATGGACCAAATTAAATATTCACTTATAGACAAATAGAATATAATGAAAGTCTGTACCTCAATCTTCATCACACTTTCATATTTTTTTCCCTCTTTTGTTTTTTATAAGGAAAATGACATTATTTAGATATATTCTCCCCATGTGAATTTCCTATCCTTTAGTGGAGAAGAGGAAAAAAATGAGAAACTTATTAATTAAAATAAGGTCAAAAAGTTGGCCTTCACTGTTGACCACTGTCAATGATTTATAGGCGTCATTCAAACAATATGATATATTGTTCAATTATCTCTTCTACAAAGATGGGGTTGGGTTCTCAAATTTCAACGGGTCACTATTACCTTCTTTTGTTTCACGTTATCTTATTCCCGATGTTTCTACCTTGAAATCATTCCAATTTTGCCTAAAATTTCTAACGTTGTTTGGGTTTGTCTTATTAGAAATTGCATGATTTTTTTAACCTCTTACACTGAAGTTGGTAGGTGATGGATCGAATAAGAGAGGCTCTTTGGACTTGCACTTGTTTTTGGTTTATTTTCTCTTCCCCAATGATGCTACTTTAAACCCACATGACCAAATACA
Organism: Quercus robur; assembly: GCF_932294415.1. Lineage (NCBI taxonomy): Eukaryota > Viridiplantae > Streptophyta > Magnoliopsida > Fagales > Fagaceae > Quercus > Quercus robur. The sequence goes on along the minus strand of NC_065538.1, from coordinate 64,327,600 downwards.
ACAAAGTTTCGGTAAGCTGTAAACCAAACAATCCCATCACACACACACACACACAAATAAGGTGGGGTTAGTGAGTTTTGTCACCTTAATTTACCTATATTATTTATGAGAGCTCTAATTTTAGAAGAACTCACTTTCTTCAACAATGCTTTGCACATGTCAATCAAATCAAGAATTAAAAAGGAATAAAAAAAAAAAAAATTAAAGATCAACCTATTGACTATTTAGGCAGGATTCAAGGTATTAGTGTATGTGTCAATGTATATCCTCTAATTCCACCCCACACACACACACACACACACACAAAAAGTATCTCAATTGGACTTAGAGCGAAATTAGCATTATATTAATTTACCACTAAATTGTCCATTTAGACTTCAGGATTACTATTTAGTATTTAAGCACACCATTCATGAACCGATGATGAGTCGTATCACATCAATTATTGTTGATATATGCAAAATACCTTTTGGTTCTTTCTTTTGGACAACCTTCTATTATTTACAATATTATTTTCTTGAAGTCAAATAAAATGGGAAACTTACGCAGATCACTGAAAATTGTCACTACATGTATCATTGGAAGTTGTTAAATAATAGTAAATCATATGAAATGTTGAACGTACAATTCAGGAGGTACTAGGAATCACATTTGTCAGGATTAGCAGTGATGGTATCCAGAAATAAAGATAGGAAATGTGACCCAAATATATAAATGAAAATGAAAGTTTTAGTGACCAATATACCAAGAAAATAAAAAGTATAGAGAAGCAAGTCAATATATAGGAAGTAATTGCGACCAGAACTTCAAAATAAGAAACTTTAGAATGAATAAAATTATTTATGCCATCTTATACTTCATTAAAATTGCAACATGTCACATGTACTTCCATTTTTCTTTTCTTTATAAAGTAATTAAAGTTAAAACCAAAAAAAATTCAAACGAACGACATGTTATAATTGATGAAAAATAAACTCAAATATTAAGAGTGGGACAAAAAAAATTTCGTTTTTCTAGAATTACCCAATTCTGTCGTAGAAAATAATTTGAATCTGTAATAGGTATTTTTTTGAGTAATTACCTATTGCAATGGTTTAAAAGCGCCATAATAAGCCTTGTATTAAAAAAAAAAAACTCAATTTCACAGAAAATAAGACCTATGCCGGCGCTTCAAACCGCTGCAATAAATACATGTGTTCAGGTATTCTTCAAAAACGCCGTTATAGTCCTCTCAAATGCCAGTATTGACCATAACTATGCCAATACTTACAAAAGAGCCGCTGTAAGCCTTTGTTTATAATAGCAGTCACTAAAACCGCCATAATAGGTGATTCATAGTGGTGGTTCTAGAAAACGCCGTTATAGGTCAGCTTTTTTGCAGTCTTGTGGTTAGAGAAAAGGAAAGTAATATGAAAATCAGTTATCGCAATTCCTTCAGCATCTTAACATTTTGTTTTGGAATTCATAAAAGAATGGAATGAGTAAATTATAATGGAAAGTAAGGAGAGAGTATTCTAAAGCCTTTAGAAATAAATACACGAGTGAGTAATAGTTTTCCTGGGTCTTCGAGGAATAAAGACCATAGTAACATGCATGATACTATTTGATTTGTTATGGATTTATATTTAAAGTTATCATGTACAATTGCCACTAATAAATAATAAATTGGCTTACGATCATATATCATCATGCCACATCATCCGTTAATGGGGAATAAAAGTGTTTGTCACTTTTTACTGGAAAGCACATATATACATTTGTGTGTTTTGGTGCAAAAAGAAGGATGCTAATTAATAGGCTGCTTGTCATGAAATTGTAAAGTGACTGCGTTATATAACCAAAAATCTATCCGATCAATTCAAAGAATTAGTTTAATATATTTGTTATTACTTGTTTGTTTTACACTCACTCCCACTACAAAAAACTGGGGCTATTCCAGCGTTTTTAAACTGCTGGGATAGTTCCAAAAGGCATTGGTATAGACTAAAAAGTCTATCCCAGAACTTTTTTCCCCAACACTTTGTAATGCTGTGCAACGAGAAAAAAAAAAAAAAAAATCCATATTCATATTTGGAGTTCAAAATTGCTAAAGATAGAAAATGAAATTAATGAATGATAGAATTTTCTTTCAACTTGATTTGAACAAATTAAAGTTCCTTCAATATGTGTCAAGTCAAATAAGCATATACTTATACTTTTAGTCATGTAACCCTACTTGATATATAGTCAAATAAATGACTTATTTAAATTATTTAATAAATTATATAATTTAATACATATAGTCTTAGAATCTTCATGCAATGAAAGAGATTCTCTTATCCGGTTTACATGAAAACCTTTTTTTTTTTAAGAAATATTGTGAGCATGATTTAACAGTGAACGCTCCTCAAGAATTTAGCGCTTCTTTTACTATCTTCCAACACAAAATAGAGACCTATGAAGCACATACACATGAATACGAGTATAGCTACGGGTATGGATACAACATGATAACATGGAAATTTTTGAAAATTTAAGATACAATAGGACAAAAATATGCATATTAATTAATTATTAAATATTCATTTATTCATATTTTGAAATATTTTTAATCATTTATTTTTGCATATAATGTTAAACATATATCAATTTAAGAGTAATAATTCATTGTCACGTAGTATAAGCTGCGTTTACAAACGCAATAATAGGAAACGTGGCTATAGCCTATAGCTACGTTTTAGGGTCTATAGCCGCGTTTTAGAAACGCGGCTATAGCCCTCATTTCTTGTAGTGAAACGATATTTACCATCGCACATCCTTGATACGATAGTCATTCCACAAGTATAAGTGCTTATGAAGTGTGGGAGGTAAGGACCGGGATTCAAGTGTCTATGAGGGAGTTTCGCACACACATATACACTTAGATTATATTAGATTAGAATTCTTTCTTGTATAAAAAAAATAATAATAATAAACGATATTTAGAAATTAGAATACAAACCAAAAATAAGATTCAAAAGAGTCAATAAAAGATAACTATGTAAGTGTTTAAAATTGAAACTAGAAATAAATAGAAGATAAGTCATAAGTGTCCCTCTTGTGTTCTGCAAATTTTCAGGGAAAAAAAAAAAAAAAGAAAAAAAAAAAAGGGCTGGGACATGTGTAGTGTCCCAGACGTGCCCCATGTTCAACACGGGTACAACACCCTAAATGAAGTATCATTACTTCCTAGATAAATACATATGTAATTAATAAATTAAGTTTCCACCACAATGTTTTGATTTTTTATATTTTGAAAATTAGCTTATATCCTATAGCGATTTGATTCCCAATCTACTACGATAGGCCTTGTATAATTGAATTGGGTCTTTAGTAACCGTAATCAAAAGAACCAATGTTAGTTAGATGATACCTAGGAATTCTGTAGCTCAATTAAAATTTTCTAGTACACGTGTTCCAACAAAGAAGCTTATGTTTTAAATCCTTTTCCCGACTATCAAATTGCTTTAAGAAAAAATTTACTTAAATGATAATGAGGTGTTTCTGTTTTGAGAAGAAAAATAATAATGAGTTATAGATGCTTAGAAAAAGCAGCTTCCTTTCTTAGATCCTATATTATAGTCCAGGGGCTATAACTGTGTTGGGCCTGAGTTTGAGTCATCAACTCAATCACTGCGTGCTTGAAGGGGTGGCAGCATAATTTATACATAGCTCTTCTCGCTAATTTCTCTATCTTTGAAAACAAATCGCCTATCATTTCATAAGTTAATTTAGACCGTCGGCAATCTCTCAAATATACACGACAAAAGATGACATTATAAGGTGATAAAGCTTTTTAAGATTAACACTGTATCTGTTAAAAAAAAAAAAAAAAACACTAATTAGCTTACAACATGGACCATAAATTTACGTGCATGGTAACTTGAGAAATCTATTTATAAGTACATGGTTCATATCAGACAATACAGTACAAGCCATGACTAATTAAAACAGGTTTAAGAGAAAAAGTCACTAAATTTAGTTGTAATTTAATCAATACCATGCAATTTCTTCCTTACAATAATTTACCTTATGGAAACGTATGAAAATATATTATATATAGCACGGCCATTATTTGCATTGCGACCAAAAGTTGCCAATACTTTTGAATAAGAACATGAAGATTCCCAGTACAAATAAAATACTATTATATAATATATAAAAAAACACAATAAACCTTGAAAGGAAAGAAGACGACTTAATAAACATAATAATGCTTCTCTAATCCAAAGTCCATACTCACATTGGGGGGAGAACAAAAATGCATGGTGATGCATGCCATGTTGACGGCTGATTAATGCTATTAATGTTGCCATTAATTGCAGTCTCACTCTTAGTTTTTCCTTGAACTTTTCTAAGGTTTTGACAAATTGAATTCATATACTTTAATACCACTCTTAATCATAGCAAGTATTATATGATATTGTGTCATAATTAGTAGCAAAGATATCAAGATTTTCCCTCAGATGAGCATCCTATCAAGCTGGGTTCCTCTCTTTTCCTTTCTATCCATGTCTCTACCTTTACACCCTCCTATCATGCATGGACCCCTAACAATACATACACCTCACACAGACAAAGAGAGAGAGAGAGAGAGATGTAAAATGGAAGCAAAGGCACACAAATCTAGAGTGAAAAAATTGTGGTGGGTGGGGTATGTTTTGCGAGTCCATAACAATCTTTTGTTGCATGACAAAATGGGGTCACCCACCCTCCTAAATTCTCAATCTCCACAACCTAAAAAAGAGAAGAAAAAACCCTTTTGGGTCCCTCAGACGGGGCTGGAAAGGGACTTCCACCACTGTTAATTTTGCAAAATCACGCAATCTGATATGGGAACATGGCTCAGTGGACCTACCCCAGTGGTGGGGTCTTGGTGTCCTGGACTAGCCCATATTTTGTGTACCCCTTCTCTTCCAAAAAGAGAGTTAAAAAGAAAGAAAAAGAGAAGCAAAGGGGTTCATGATAATTATATAGCCAGGGAGACAAGAAAACACCAAGTGAGTCTGTGTAGCCATTGACTCCTCTCCCTTGAGCTCCCATCATAAGCCCATTAATTATATATATGTTAAGAGGAGAGAGAGAGAGAGAGAGAAAGAAGAGCCATCTTTGAAGAAGGAGTGTTTCCAAGCTTTGGATGCTTTCAAGATATGAAATCTTTTATATGTGAAATGTCAACCTTGTGAAATCTAAAAGTCAATTGCTTTTCTTACCATTATCTCTCTCTTTTTTCTCTCTCTTGGATTCTTCTGAGCCAAGGGATGGAGGTGGGAAACACTCTCAATTGTCACCAAAAGGGGTGGTTGGTGCTGGTCGACCTTAACCAAAAAAGGTGAATTTTAAGGCCAGATTCTAGCTTTGAGGTTTAAAAGCTTGGTAGAATTTAAATATAAAGAAAATATAGATTCTACATAGTGAGGCAAGTAGTGCTTTAACAAAGAAAACATATTCTTAATCCAGTAAGACTGAACCCTAATATATCTTTTTTGCCACTTGGCACATAGAAAACGAAAAGCATGGGCAAGTTGAATTCATGATGACACTGCACATGAAATTATAGCATAATAGAGATTACTCTACTTTTAATTTGACCTATACAACTAATAAAAGTACTAGGTATTCATAAATGATCTATCAATGGTCAATCTTTCTTCCTCATCCATTAAGCCTTGCCACTTCCTGTTATTTTAATAGCCGTTTCTCAAAAGCCTATCTATAGGGGGTCAGGCCATGCCTCAACGATATGAGGAGCGAGATTGAGCGAATCATCGGATCCCTTATTTAGAAAGAAACGCCCTCATAGAGAATAATAGTTATCTCCATATTTATTGTATCTAACAACCTCCCATTGCATTTAATGTGATGGGATTGCTCCCCCCTCTTTGAAGTAGGTTAGAAAATTCAGCCGCCTAATTATACCTTGGATGTCACCAAATCGGGTGACATGCATCAAACTAACTAGAGAAATGAGGGCTTTGAGGCTTAATTCGGGAGAAAAAAGAGAGATGGCTATAAAAGATATATACCAACATGAAGAAGAAGGTGTGATTTTTATGTAATTTTAATAGTCCATTAGGATTGAGAGGAAAAGAAGGGGGTAGAAAAGAGTAAAGTAAAATTAGATAAAAATAGGCTAATTTTAGCCCAAATCTATTTTACTCTACGCTACTCCTCATCCCTCTTCTCAATCCAAACAGACAGTACTATTTCACAAATCTCAAACTCACTTTATCATTCAAGTGTCACCGATGAATCAGATAAACCAATTTTACAATGTTCATGTTTGAGAAGATAGTTGCTGACGATACATCTTGACTTTCATCAATTCCCAATTCCTAGAATCCCAACTCTCGCGTTGACTTCTTAGGTACATACTTGTCTCCTAAAAGGCTTTTGTGGTTGTCAAGGATGCATTAAATATTTAAAACTAAGGAGTCACAAAAAAATTTTACTTTTAATTTCTCCTGCTTGAAAGAAGAGGGAAATTGAAAATTAGAAATTGAAAATCATTAAAAATAATATTTTAATTATTAAGTGGCTTTAAATAGCTTAAAATTTTGTAATTATCCTAAAACAAATAAGAAATTCAAGCAAAACCCACCAAAAGTCAAGACACAAGTGTAGATTTGCACCTTGTCCAAAGACATGGGTGCCAATCGGCACCTATGCTATGATTGTCGCCAAATTTGAGTTTTGGTACACCTTTTCAGCTCAAACATAGTTTAAACATGCGTTAAGAAAAAAAAAGTTTAAAAACACTTAGAGGGACGGAAATAAAAGAAATTTGAACCCTCTAATCCATTCCCCTCTATAAAGAGAACCTCTCATCACTAAATTGGGAGATTCCAACTTTTTGTAGCTATGAAGCTTATTAAAATTTGAGAATAATTAGATGCTGCAGATATTTTGAGGGAACTAACTAAAATGAGGCATTACATATATCCAAACACTTAGTGAGCGTTTGGGCTCCGCGTTCGCTGCGTCTGCGTTTTCCAGTTCGCGTTTTCTCTTTTTTTTTTTTTTTTTTTTTTTTTTGGCCCGCTTTTGTTGACTTTGGGAGACAAATTTCACTATTATGAACAGTAAATGTACTGTTCACGTACTGTGCTGTTACTGTTCACATATAAAAAATATTAAAAATGGGTCCCACGGTACTATTTACACATTTAAAAATTATTTTGCTACAGTGTTTTCAGCAACAATTTTCAGTTTCAGCAACAATAAGCTGTATCCAAACGGACCCTTAAATTGTCTAAGTCAAGCAAGCTACAACATGCATCACAACATATTGCATTCATCAACACACACAACTCCCTCCATCAGTGACGAGGAAAATATGTGGATTAAGAGATCCAACAATTCAAAGAGACACATTTAGTTTTAAATCTACCATTAAGCCATTAGAAGGAGATAGAGCATGCAGGTATAAAATTTATAACCCGTTAATAACATATTGGGGAAATTAAATTTTTTGTCCCCATATTTTGGTCATACTTTCAATTTGGTCCTCATGTTGTATTTATGTTTACACATATGTTCAACATAATATTTGAATGAGTCATCTTCTTATTCAAAGGTAAAATATGTTATATTTGTACTCGTTATTGTTGCTAATACGTGTGAAATGTTTAAGATGGTACTTTTTTTTTTTTTGAGAAGAGTTTAAGATGGTACTTTAAATGGAATAATCCAATTTCAACAATAAATTCCTTTTTCTAAATTTCATTCCTTATAAATTTTGTATTTACTATATGAAAAAGGTAGATGTTTAAGAAACGAAATAAGGTATGGAAATAAAGTCTGCCTAAAATAATTGTTGTAGTTTATATGTTTATGAGCACATATGTGATTTTATATGTTTATAAATCTAACTTTAAGGTTTTTTCCCTTGTAAAATATTGGCATTACCTAATTATTCAACTTTTTCTTATAACGTAATAAATAATATAACATTACAAAACTCCAACAACTTGCATGGAATTTATATTTTACATAACATACTTCTTAACATCCACTAGAATATTATCTTGCCAATGATCTTTCGATTCTTACTGTTCTTGTTTAGTTTAACCCAACAAGTGATTTATAATCCACGTTATCATGAGCTATTAATGGTAATTAGAGAATATAAACTCTCTATAACACCATTATCATTGGTTCAAATAAAGCTCGAGTATATTGGACTTGAAGTTTCTCTTCCACCTTGCCCCAATAGTTGATGAAGATATTCCAGAATTATTGACTATTATATCTCTAGTTGGTTCATTGATTAGTATTGGGTTAATCTACAAGATTAGACGATTTGTAATCCTTATTTAGTCATTGACACTCCTCACTACACAGTTGACGATTTGTAATCCTTAATATAAAATTTATTATGATCAACATTATTATTGAATTTAGATTATCAATATTTGCAATATTTTCTATTTAGATTTCAATATTAAATATAACATAACAAATTATTTTATTTGTTTGATATAATAAATCACACCAAAACTAGTAATTTAAATAAATTAAAATAAATGTAAATATAAACATAAACATAAACATATATACAAACAACTATTGCTTGTATATTGTTTAAGATGGTACTTTAAATGGAATAATCCAATTTCAACTACAAATTCTTTTTTCTAAATTTCATTCCTTATAAATTTTTTATCTACCAAATAAGAAAGGGTGATGTTTATGAAACAAAATTAGGTATGGAAATAAAGTTTTCCTAAAATAATTGTTGTAGTTTATATGTTTATGAGCACGTTTATGATTTTATATGTTTATAAATCCAACTTTAAGGTTTTTTCCTTGTAAAATATTGGAATTACCTAATTATTAAACCTTTTCTTATAACATAATAAATAAGACAACATTTCAAAACTCCAACAACTTGCATGGAATTAATATTTTTCATAACATACTTCTTAACATCCACTATCATGTTTCTAAATCTTTTTTTTCCTTTCTTGTTAACCTTAAAATACATAAAAAAAAATTTGCTTAAATGTTTTTTTTTTTCAAGCGTAACTTAAGTATGCATCATGTGCAACAAATTTCTATTTAAGAATATAAGATAATTTAATAAACAAACCAAATTATATAATGTTGCGACATGAAAGTAATGTTGCAACTTCTAAATTATTGGCATTGCAATTGTAGCCCTGATGACTCTAAAATTGGACTGCATGATAGAACTTAGTGCTTTGAGAGGTTAAATGACTATCAAAGATACTTTTATCTTGTACCAAAAAATGTATCTTTGATAGCCATTTAACCTCTCAAAGCACTAAGTTCTATCATGCAGTCCAATTTTAGAGTCATCAGGGCTACAATTGCTATGCCAATAATTTAGAAGTTGCAACATTACTTTCATGTGGCAACATTACTAATAGTTAACACTTTTATAATAATTAAAGTGTTGTAAGTGCTGATTTTGCAACCACTTGCAAAAGTTGTTTAATTAAAATCAAGAGTTTAATTTCAATTAAAATAATGAAGTTTCATTTCAAATGAAAACGTTAAAATAATTTCTATCGTAGTTATATTTTCATTATTCTAATTGTATTTATGTCTAAATATATGTTCAATATAAGATTTGAAGAATGATCTTCTTATTTGAAAAGAAGTTTTATGATTTAGGAGATCTATAGGAAATTGAAAGCAAATTTTATTGTGTTTGTACTTGTTACTGTTGCATATATGTGTAAAAATATTTTCAAGATAGATAATACTTGAAGTGGAAAAGTCCAATTCAAATTCAGTTTTCTCAGCACCACTCATTATAATGTTGGATCGAACATTTAAAAAATTGTGATGTTTAAGAACCAAAATTTGGTATGGAAATAAAGTTTGCCAAAAATAAATATTGTTGCTTATATGTTATGAATATGTTTAGGATTCTATATATTTATAAATATTTTGTCCTTTTCAAATAACCATAGGACACTAAAAAATTTAGCCAAAGAATATTATTTGGCAAGCATAATCGATGTATGCCATATGTTTGACAAACTTTCTATCCAAAGATATAAGATAGTTTAATACTCAATTCTTATTTTTCTGTACAACTTCAGAAAATACATCTTACATAAACTAAACAAGTCAATTCTTCTATCCTAGTACAAATTTTCAAAGAGTTATCAACATAAGATGTTACTTTTTTGCCAGTCCATTAGCATCTTGTGAGGAACAATGAAAGCATTATTACCTAAATCCACATAAAATATAAACACAACATTGATAGGATGTACGAAGTATTTGAAGCAAAATTGTAAGACATGGATATGGCCTGAGCAATATCAGATGCATGTTCTGAAAAATCTAGGTTATCTCCCATCTCAATAGGTAAATTTTGAAAGAGTAATTTCAATGGTTGGTTTGAAATTGGCACATGAAACTTTGTATGTCAACCATTTTTAACGATAGAAAAATATGTTAAATCAACATGCCAGTTAGAGACTGAGCTGCATTTCATGGTTTCTAGTGAACTAACTTGCATGCGAGTTAAAACCTTTCTAGAAATAAATTTCATGTTTCAATGCAGAATTCTCATTGATGATCAAGAGGAAAATTAGATATCTAATCCTACCTAATTTTGATTGAACACCATTAATGAAGAAATCCCCAAAAATCCAATGTTATATGACACAAAAGGAGAATAATCAAATCCAAAAAAAAGCAAAATGGATAGAATAGAAGAAGGAAAATGATAAAGGTACTACAACTTTTATTACATAAAACTTACAAACTTATGTGGCAATGAGTCTAATTGGTGGGTTTCAACATCCTCATAATTGAATATTTGAATTGTCTCTTTATGATTTGTGACACATCCATTTGTAAGCTTAATGTAATAAAACAAGATAATTATAGCATTACTTTTATATAAACAAAGAACAACATAATAGGTTGGTAAAATATACGAGGCAAAGAAAGAGAATGAAACGATTCCTCAAAACTAGAAACGGAAAATTTGAATACTTAAGTTTACATGGACAAAAAACAAAGTGGAGAAAAATATAATAATAAATGAGTAAATGACATACCAATGATGATTACAACAGGTAATAATAATAAATTAATAAACATATAGTTGATACATGAATTGAATTAGAAAAAAGAAGCCACATAAAAAAAGAAAAAGAAAAAATCAAAGCCACAGGGGAAGAAAAAACCACAAAGGAAAGGGAAAACAGTCCAACACAACGGAAAAAAAAAAAACATAGAAAAAAAAAACCAAAACAAAACAAGATCCTTACATGCAATATGCACAAAAGGGACTAAAACCTTGAATGAGAGGGCTAGAGGAATTGCATGCTTTACAAGACAAAAACCAAATCAACCTATTTCTCTAAGTTCTAGCTCAGTCTATATATTTTTGGAACAACTTTACTACTTAAAGGGTAATATTGAAAAAAATAAAAATATACTATATACATCTTTTGTGTACCGGAGTTGTGCAACATTGAGTTCTTAGTCATAGCCCGAAGATATATTGCTCTTGATAGTTGTTATGCTACCCTAGGTCGATGTAGTTGGTTTTAATTTTGTAGCTCCAATAGAAGTGGTTAATTAAATCAATCACTTAGTTTCAGTTAAAAGAACAAAAGTTTTCATCAATATAGAATGTTAAAATTTGAATTTTAGAGTCTATTTAGGATCCTAAAAACTTTTTACTAAAAGTTCTATAAATAAAAGTATAAGTTAGCTAAAATAGTACATTGGGACCTATGAATAGTATTAAAAAGTACAGTGGGATCCATGAATAATAGTAAAAATAAATTGAATAGTAAAATAAACTGGCTTTTTAAGCTGAATAGTATTGTGGAAATTGCTACTAAAAAAGATCTATCATCATATTTTTTTTCAAATGATATAAGAACATGAACAATCATAATCTAAAAACCTTAGATTTAATGCATGTAGAGTATTAAGAATTTATGAAAATGAAGAGATGACTTTTTTTTTTTTTTTTTTTTTTGATGAACAATGAAGAGATGACTTTCCAATCATAAAGATGAAGAATTTTGATGAATTAAAATACCTCAAGGGCAATCTTGAACAACTGAGCAAAAAGTGTCAAGAGAGAATCAAAAGATGTGAAAGAAAAAAAAAATGCATAAAATGACTGGGAAACTAATGTAGTTTACTTAAATTTCTTGACTATCGAATGGTTGAACATCAGTCAAATTGAGTTTGACCAATCAATGATTGATCAAGAACATTGAGAGTTCAAAGAAATTCCCATAATTGTTTGATTGATTGAGAGAGAGTCAAAGATCCTGGGAGAAAGGGTGTTTGGTAAAGTATTTTAAATAATGGTTTTTATTGTTTAAACAACATTACACCTATTTTCACGCACTTTTCACCCACATGTATTTTTAAAAAAATACAAACAATGTTACTAGAACAACATTACAAAACGCCTCCTTACTTGAAAATAGCTTCTCAGTGTAGGGCCACGATTCTTTAGGCAGTATTTTATCATCTTTTTGGCATTTTAGTGAAGGCACTTAGTATAGGGGTGACCATATATTCATGTTCGCGTGTTGGATTCGTGTCGTGTCAATTCATAAGTATTCGACTATATGAGTTGACACTAACTATGTTTATTAAATGGGTCAAAATTCTTCAACTCTAATACCACATCTTTATTAAATAGGTCAGTCATGTTAACATGCTTATCTTATTTTATCAAAGTGAAAAAAAAAATTATATATATATATATATATAGTTTTAATTCAATTGATCTAAATTATGAAAAATCAAGCAATAGATTTTTTTAATAAAAAATTCAAAACTAATATAGTAACTACATAACAAATAATCATTAAAAAATAAAGCATATCTCAATATTACAAATAATTAATCAAAACTTGTCAAACAAATTAAATCTCAATAGCTAATGCTAAATCCTAGCAATCAATTTAAGGAAAATAGATAAAGGACAACAACAATGATGCGATGGTGGCAAAAATTTTAGAGATGAAAGTAAAGGACGACGTCAACTAAGGTTTTAAGTGATAGTGAGAATTGACAAACGAGGGCAAAGGTAGCTTGGAATTGTAGTGGCATAAGGGTAATGGTGGCTAAGAAAATAAAGTGAGGTTAGGTGAGTTTGAGGTATGAGTGCGAGAGGTGACCATGGGGCTTGAAAAAAATGAAATTTAGTCAAACAAGTCAAATGGGATCTGTGGTTGGACACGAACATGACATGTTTATTAAACAAGTTAGTTGTGTCAACCCAAATATGACACGAATTCATTAAACTTCAACCCATAACTTACTAACTTCTTATCATGTTGTGTTCACGAATCGCGTCAGATTTTGCCACACCTTAGTCAATATTGAGACGTAGTCGCATTCAGATTAGGTTACGTGTTGACCAAATTTGGTGAAGAGCATCCGTTAGCTATGATAAGTCACTATTGGATTGTAGAAACTTTGTTCTTAGTAATTCAACGAGCAAAAGGGCTAATCAACATTGACGAGAGCATTCGATTAAAACAAATCATTTCAAGCGCTCCTATAAAGAATCAGTCATGGCAGTTGACCATTTATCTATAAAATTAAGGCTCAAGGCATGGTCGAAGATTGTTTTAATTCATTGTTCGAGAATTGATCAAGTGATCATAGGAACGAGTTTAATCAACTGAAGGAATGTCAAAAGTCGATAAAATAATGCAGAAATATAATTCATTCAAGCAGAACTTGCAGAATTGATGCACAAAGCCTATTAAGAATAACAGTGGCAGTTCTAGGAATTTTGTTTAAGGGGGTTATTAAAAAACTTAAATTAATTTTTTTTAATAAAAATAGAACTTGAATATATCAAGTTATTGACAAAAAAAAAAAAAATGAAATTTTAAAATTTCCTTCTACAAGTTTTCAAATTTTGAATTGTTACATGATAGTTCATTATTAGTATTTATTACCAATGTGGGTAACTATGACCGTTTTATTTTGTTAAATTTGTCTAACATTTTTTATTTTTATGCAGTTGTTAATTATATATTAATTTGTCATTGTTTTTATAAAAATATTTTAAACTAAATGAATAAACTTAACTCATTGGCTCTGTATTAATTATTGGCGCACACAACCACACTCATTCATACATAAAATAATACACTACGTGTCTACTTAACCAATTAAATGCTTGAACAATTACTAACTATACAATTTTTCTTCTTAAATTTTTCTGACTTTATAACAAAAAGTTATTATAACATGATAACAATACACACACATGTAATAAACCCTCTCTATTTCCTTAAATTATGTAAAGTTATATTACATTTATACTGTACACACAAATATCCAAACACATCATTATTCACACAAATAACATTACAACAAAAAGTAATGCACATAATTAATATTAGACACATTCACACACATATAATATAAATTTATAATAAAGAGTGACACTTACAGTTTACAAACACTTACTCGTACTTTTAGAGTTGGAAATACTTGTAGTAAGGGTGCATAAGATTTAAGTTAGGGTGTGTAAAAATATTTTTAAGAATAAATTAAAATAGTAAACTAACAAAAAAAATATTATAAATATATATAAAATTTTTTTTTTTTTGGTAAGTCATGGGGTTGATTTGGACCCCTGAACAAAGGGTAGAGCCGCCCCTGAAGAATAAAGATGCCATGCAACCAATAGTTTATCAAAGTCACATTAGCTGTGCAATGTACCATATGTGATAAAACTTGCATGTCGTGTGTGAAAAAAGCCAGTGAAAAAGTTATAAAAAAAATTAAAAAAAAAAAGGTTTCAGAGGTGGCTATGGCTATACAAGAAATCAGGCATATGAACCTCACATCCTAGATCAATACGGCTTGACAAGCACTATCACTTGACTAGGTACATCCTTTAGCTCCCCCTTACTATATGCTTATTATTATTTTTTTTTCAAAAGTGTATCATGTTCACACCTTATCTTTTTTAAAATGGGCAAAATTTACATAGTTTTACCCATTTGTATGTGGTGCTTTTACCTATTTTATAAACACTAGTTCTTTTTTATTTTTGTTTTGTGATGAACACTAGTTCTTTCTATAAGTATGAGTGTAATTACAAAGTATAGAAACTAGCATATTGAGATCCTTATTTATGCATTTCTCATCAAAATTTGTTAATGTTTTGTCAAAACGACAGATCTGGACACAAAGGTCACATGACTGATTGCCTGCCAACACTCACACATGTCCACCAAACTTGACTCAAGTCACTCAACTAACTAGGTGTGTGTGTTTGGGTTTTGTTTAAATAATTTTGCCTTTTGTTTTAGTGTTTTTTTTTTTTTTTTTTTTTTTTGTGCAAATAATGTAACTTTTAGTTTTTTTTTAGTTTTTTATTTTATTTTATTTTTTATAAAATAAAGTAGCTTTTAGTTTTTGGGTAATGTTAACTGTGGGTGCCTGAGGATCGATGATGGATCTAAAGAGTTGCAGTATAATTGTGGGGATGTCACAGTCCATGAGCCCGAGGAGGAAAGCCGCCGGAGGAAAGGAATAGATGAGTCAAGGTACTCTAAGGCATTCCGAGAGAGAGAGAGTTAGTAGTCATAGGGGAAATTTATATTTTGGAGTAGCCTGTCACCTCTGCATTAAATGGTGGGTAACAGCTTTATTAGCTACATTGATAAGAAAGTGACTTGAACAGTGTAAGTCACAACTAAGTAAACTCGTTCCACCACCTTCTTCAGAGGTAGAAAGAGACAAGTGTCAATAGAGAAAGCTAGTTAGGTAGGGATGAATGGTTGAGATGAGAAGAAAGGAGAAGTATATAAGAAAGGAAGGGTTTACAGAAAAAGGGATGGAGAGAAGTGTCAAAAAGAAATAAGAAGAGTATTAAGAGAAGAGAGTGAACAGTGCAACTTTTTGTATAATTTTAGCCTCCTCGGCATGGATGTCAATACCGTACCGTACCGGCCGTACCGGCCGGAATATACCATACCGGCCAGCAATCCGATACACTCGACCCCCCTGTTTCGTACCGGAAAAAATACCGGCCGTACCGGCCTCGTACCGAGCGTACCGGCCAATTTCGGGCAATACCGGCCGGTACAGAAAAAAGTTTTTTTTTTTTTTTTTTTTTTTTTTTTTTTTTAAGTTTTGTAATTTTTGAATTTTTGTTAGGACAAAATGGTAACTTATTTGTATTAACTTATTAGTATTATTTGTTTTCTTAGTATGCAATGGTAACTTTTAAGCTTTCTATTTTATTTTTTTATTTTTTTTCCCTTTTAATTGATACTAAAGTCTAAAACCATGAATAACTAGTTCTAAATTGAGGAAATGTTTTATGGTAAACTTTTATATTTATTATAATATATATATACACAAACACATACATACATACATATATATATATATATATATATATTTATATTTATAAATATAAAAAATAGCGGTAAACCCGAAACGGTACACCGGTATTGACCGGAATCCGAAATATATCGTACCGGTAGCCAAACCGGTACGGCCTCCGGTACGGTATTGACATCCTTGCTCCTCGGGCAAGCTTGTGGAGGGATATATGCCCATCTATTCTATAACATTAGCTTTTTCTTCTTTATTTTCATCCTCGAGCAGTGTCCTCTCTTGTTGTTCGTTCCTCTTTCTTACAAATTTTATTGATTTGGGCTAAGGTTGAACTGTACAACTCACTATCATCCTAAGTGGGCTTGAGCCGCTAGATTTTTTGATCCTTACATTAAAGCTAACAGGTATCTTTAAGACAATTATTAATAAACTATTTTAGGAAAGTTTTTATAGCAATTTTAAGAGAAATTGAAAAAGCTGTTAAAATATTAATTGTTTTTCTTCTTTTCCTATAAAAATTTTCCTAAAATGGTTCATTAACAAATGCCCTTAGGGCATTCGTTAATTTTTCCCCTTAGTTTTTTGTTACACAATTAACATAAAAATTATATTTAATACAATTACCTAGTTATAACTAAAAGTAATTTGAAATCATTTTGAGAAAAATGAATACAATCTCTTGGAAAATCTAATACAATCTGACAATCATTCCTAAGCTCTCTTAGAGCATTCACATCCGGAATCTACAAAAAAATCTATTTTACCATCTCAAAAACTACTTTATCATTTATACCATACCATACCATTTTACAACACACCTAACATCCAAACTTTCATTTTACCATACTATACATTAAAATAATATAAAGTAAAATAAAAATAATATAAAAATATTCTCACTTCTCTCTCTTACAGAAAGCATGCTCATTCAACTACGACTTAGCAAACCCATAGATCAACCACAACTAACAGCAACTCACCGATCTCCACCACTGCAAGAATCTCATCAGACCACCACGTATGACCTCGCCACAACCCACGTCAATCTCCACAGCTACACGAATCCCATCGAAACGCATAACCACCAATCCCAAAACCTATTAAACCTGAAACCCATCAAACCTGAAACCTAGCTAAACCCATAAACAACCCATAACCAAACCCATCAACCACCGTGAGAGAGAGACCCATCAACCACGCCGATTGTTGATGTAGAAAAACCTCCACGCCACGCTATGCCATGCCACCATCAGACCCACGCCAAAAAAACCATCATCATGAGAGAGAGAGAGAGAGAGAGAGAGAGAGAGAGAGAGATATTTAAAGGTATGGAATAAAAAATATTAAATTGATTTGCAATTGTGCTACAATATCGTTGCGAATTTGCAAGGTACTGTAACACAATTGCAAATTTTTTTTACCATTACAATACTGGGTAACGTGCAATTTTGATGCTTAGATGCTAAATAATTGCAACATATACCATTTACATCACCGAGTGTGAATGTTCTTAGAAAACCAATTCAATCTGGTAGACTTTTCTATGCTCTCCAAGAAGAACGTTACAACTTGACCCATTCTAAAGACACCAAAACTAGATACAGAAGAGAAATCCTACCACATTGTAAAGACAATGGGGTTTAGCGCAAGAGGAAACCATTTATAGCTAGAGAATCCATGGAAATGTTTGAAGGTTTGGTGCTAAGGAACTCAAATCTAAATTGGTTCGAGTTATACATATACTAGAGACTCCCTCCAAGGGCTTTAGAAGGTGGCTTGATCGTCACCAGTAAAGGAGACCTAGTTGATTTAGGCCAGTTGGATACTCGCAATAAAGACAACAAAAAGTGATACTGAGTGCAGCAAGAGACCCATTAGTGGGCCCTATGTAAGGATTGAGGAGGGCTCACGTTGAGAATGACACTCACAACGAAGTCATTGAGGACTCATGATGCAGGGAGCATAAGCAACAAAAAGTAAAACATGTCTACCTTTAGAAAATAAGAAACAAAACAAGTTTTTTTTCTAAAAAATAATCTTGAATTCACGAGGCTACCTTGATTCCACAAGGAGGGATAATATGGAATCCACTAGAAAATAGAGAGACTAAAGTCTGAATTTTTATTGATTGAATATTTATTAAAAAAAGGTTTACAGATTTAGAGGTCCATTTAAAAGCTTTGTAAAACTTGATATACGAAATTGGGTCAGAGGTTATGCAAGGGCCCACGGAAACACCAGCAGCTCCTTAGCTGAGCTATGGGCTCTTCGAGATGGCCTTGAAATCGCCAAAGAGCTTGGGCTTGACAACTTGATTGTTGAGATGGATGCCTTGAGCATTGTCATGTTTATGAATAATAATAAGGCTAATCTTTTAATGGGACCTTTACTCTCTGATTGGAGGAGACTGTTAGCTACTATTCCCAACAAGAGGGTTGTGCACACATTTCGCGAAGCCAATCAATGCGCGGACACGCTGGCAAGATTTGGGGGAAGCGCCATTTCTAATTTTGTTATTTTTTTATGCCCACCGCCTGTGGTGGTTGACCTCCTTTTTGCTAATAAGGAGGCTTCTTTTTGTAATAGACTTGTTCCTGCTTAGTTTTAATGTTATGATCTTGATTTACCAAAAAAAAAAAAAAAAACTTGATATAAAAAAATATATTTTAAAATAAATCATAATTAATATCTAACCATTTTAGGAACCAAATTTGACTTAAAAATTAAAAGCACATAAATACAAGGAAATAAATACTCTAAACCTAAAATAATGAAAACTACATAAAAATACCAAAATGAATGAATTACAAAATTAAATTGTAAATTTTGTCCTATGTCAACTTAGGTGCACTTTAACCATGAAATAAATAAATAAAACCTTAGGTGCACTTTCGTACAGAGGTGTGAAGATGCCTTTGAGAGCCATTCTCTTTGTCTCTCTTTTTTGAGAGAGACTTCCAAAAATTCTTTATGGTAGTAAGTTTCAAAACTTTAGTTAATAAAAATAACTTGACCCAAACAATTTTTCAATTCAATTAAACATTGTTAATGTCATATTTTGTGTAATTAGCTAATTTTTTTGATAAAATACACTTTACTTCTAATTGGGTAGATGTAAGATGAGTTTAGTACTTCAAGAAACATATTATTCAAGTCAAGAATTAAAGATATGAAGATTGGTCCAAGAAACGAGTGAAGAAAAATTGTTCATTAAGTCTCGACAGATATCTCAACAAATGCGTGATATCGAAACTTAATGTGAAACTCAATAGATAGCTCGACAGCAGCTTGATCTATCGAGAATTACGATTTCAGAATGTAAGGTTGAATTTAATCAACCATTTTGTTGGTTTTATTCCGTGCCAAATTTGCTTGTATTTCAGTATTTAGTAACCCTGTATTTAGGTGGGTTTGTTGTAAGGGTAGTGAGTGAGATAGAGTGATTGAATGCTCAAGAGTGTGCAAGAAAACAGAGTTTTGCGGCTTGATCTCGCAGGTGACTCGCGGCTGCAAGCCGCCAGAAGCAGCACACGTGCCAAGCATGCCAGAAGTTGAAGCGTCATGCTAGCTGGAGCACTACAAGACAAAATAGGACAACTGGCCGTTCTGTTATCGCGCGGCTGGAACTTGCGACTCAGTTAAGCCGCGAACCATCTCTGTTTTGAAAAACCTAACGTTTCACATTCTTTTCTCACCCCAGTATAAATACCCCTTATACCCACAAAAGAAAAAGAGTTTCCAGAGAGAATTTTGAGAGAGAACCCCTAGAGTAAAATAAGATTGATTCATCTACAATCTTTACATAAGAGTCTCTTCAAATTCCTCAACTCTCTTCCTCTCCATTGTTAAACCCTTGAGAGGCATTCTACCAAAACCTGTTCTCACCATATCCATTACTGTGAGAAGGCTGTTTGGTGTTTTGGGAAGCAGTTAGGAAGGAACCAATTTACATTGGTTGATGCTATGGTCAAGTAGCAGAATCCGGGAAGTTAGAAAAGAAATAGGTTTGGCGCAACCTCGTTGGAGTAAGAAGTTTGGAGGACTTAGGTGCACTAGGTAGATTAGGCTTGGAGGGTCTATTACTGTCCATGTATCCCAACTACATTTTCTAGTGGATTGTTTACCGCTTGGAGGGCGGCGGAGAGGTTTTACGCCGAGGGCTTTGGTTTCCTCTTTGATAACACATCGCGTGTTGTCCTTATGTTTGCATCTTCCTTCCCTTTTATCTTTCCCTTTTATTATCTGTTGTGGGTTGTGATTTTAAATTGGCTTAGATTGTTTTCCAATTCTGTTTTATAGCTTTTGTTCATTTTCCGCACACTAGTTGTTTGACATAAATCTTAAATTGGTTAATTTGTAAATTGGGGGTCTAAACGTTCAAGGGTGTTTTTACACTATTTGAACTTTCACAGAATTTTCAGATTTAAAATTCAACTTAGCCTTGCATATTTGTTTGGAATTTCTTTTCTCACAACTCTAGACATATATAAGGCTTATTTTAAAGGCCGTCACACGTTAATACAAAGACTAAGAGACTTATCTTTTCTGTGTGAAGTTATTGCGTTTGTACGTCATAGAATTTTGTAACCAAGTGCTTTTAAATCTTCATCGTTGAGCCAACAACCTCTGTTCAAGTTACTGGAGTTAGTCACGTTCTTGGGATTCTTGCAAAAGGGTTAGTTACAAATTGAAGGTTTGCGCATTAAGGGAAAGAAGGTTGCTACAAGATCAAATCCAATTGGGTATTGGAGCAAAGGTTCAACTGTAGGTTGGTATTTTGAGAAAGGCTAGGGGTAGTTGATAATATTCCTTATATTTGTAACCGCTTGATTATTAATTAGTAGATTTTTAGGAATGGTGACCTTAAAGTTACCCGATAGGGTTTTATCTTGCGAGGTTTTTTTCATTTGTCAACAAATCACTATGTCAAATTTATTTTCCGTTACACTTAGTATTTTTGGTGATTTGTTGGTGCCTTTACAATTTGCATGCAATTAAACTTAATTAATCAATTTAAGTAATTGATTTAATTAACCGGGTCAAATTATCTTAACCTAACAAACATCATCCTAGAATTGTGAAGGTCCTCGTCTCATGTAAGGAAAAATAAGAAGTAACACTCTAGCATCCATTATGGACCATTTTCCAACCCTTCAACTCGGTTATTTGTAAAGCGTTAAGGATCCAGTTTCATTGAAGTTGTGTCATTGTTCTCTTAAAAAAAAAAATAGAAAAAAAAAGTTGTGTTATTGTGTTTGTGTACCATACATACAGGCATACAGCAAAGCAATTCTTGTCTATTTATACTAGTGATTTATGTTATGTTTTTTTGTTTTTCTTTTCCTCTAAAGAAAATTTCCTTTTACCGAGGTGTGGTCCATTGTCTCTGCGTTCACGCCTTCCATACATGCCCACAAGTCTGTCTCACATACCACAACATACATGCCCACCGTTTTGCACATATCATGCCTAACCATCCCCATAAGTATGATACATAATGTCCATGCATGTATAATCATCAAGAAAATGTTACTGTTTGCCTAAAGAGAGAGAAAGAGTGTAGCAATGGCAGGCTGTACTGTAGCTTTTTACTTTTTCCTAGACAGAGAAAGAGAGAGAGATACAATACATTACAAGCCAACCGCATTTGTCAAAAAACGTCTCTCTGAGGGTCTGGCAGTCCAAAATCAGCTCTCTGCATTTCTACTGTCCTCTCATTTATTCCTTTCCCTTCTCTTTCTTTCTCTCTTTTTATTTATTTATTTGTTTTTGTACTTTTCAATTTTCACATCACACAGTTACAGAGAAGTCAGAGGAAAATTAAAAAAAATAAAAAAGCCAATACTACCAATAGTTATAGCCATATAGCCAGGTGGGCTTTTTATTTGCCATTGGCTATATTTGTTTTTTCTGTTTACTTTCTCAGTCACATACACACAAAAACAAACACAGACAAAACACATTACACACACTCTCTCTTTCTGTGGGTTGGTTTTTTCAATCTCTCCCTTTCAAAAATTCTCGAGATTGGTGTCTAAGATAAAGACCACAGTCCCTTCTTCCCTGTTCAAGTTCAAGCTCTTTGCTTTCACAGAAAGAGAGAGAAAAACAAAAAAAAACCAAAGCCCACCAGCTGATGAAGGAGAAAGTAGGCTCTCTTGGAGGAGAGAGCCTGCCTGAGAACGCTTCCAGCACCACCAATAACAACAACAACAACAACAACAATAACAAAGAAGCTGATCAAGAAGCAGAACCAAAGCTACCACCTTTCTAAAATCCCATTTTCACAAGTGTGCTCAACAAGGCCTTAGAGACCCCAAAAACATCTTCTGGGTCTGTGTTAGTTTTGGCTTTTTATCTTTTTTATTGTTCATTTGGGTGGTTTTTTACTTTAAGCTTTTGGTGTTTATAGTATTGTATTGTTGTATGTATGGCGCTTTCTATGCACAAAGATTCAGTGAATAAGCAAATGGATTCAAGCAAGTACGTGAGGTATACGCCAGAGCAAGTGGAGGCGTTGGAGAGAGTGTACACAGAATGTCCAAAGCCTAGCTCTTTGAGAAGGCAGCAGCTCATTAGGGAGTGTCCTATACTTTCCAACATTGAGCCTAAACAGATCAAAGTCTGGTTTCAGAACCGCAGGTATAGAGAGGGAGTTGAATATTTGTACAAGATGAAAATTTTCTACTTTGTTGCTATTTAATTACTAATCTTGACTTCAATAAAAAAATGAAAGGTCTTTTTTTTTTCTTCTCTTTGTGGCTTGCACTTTATTTCTTTGGTTTGTTTGGGGAAAATGGGGAATGCAAAATGGTTTTTCTTTTTCATGTAATGTTAGATGTGGTATATGCCTTGCAAATAGGGGT
Source organism: Quercus robur (assembly GCF_932294415.1). NCBI lineage: Eukaryota > Viridiplantae > Streptophyta > Magnoliopsida > Fagales > Fagaceae > Quercus > Quercus robur. The sequence continues at coordinate 64,304,378 of NC_065538.1, read as the reverse complement.
GGGGTTTCCATTAAGTTTATGTTTGTGCTTTTTTAGTGAAGAAGTTAGAAGTGGTATAGGCTTTTGCTAATAGGGGTGGGGATTTCATCTAGTTCATGTTTTTGTGTTTTTTGGTCGCAATCAGTTCATTGTTGTGTCCAAATGGACTTATCTCTTTGATGATCCTCCATTTCTGTTTCATTTTTAGTTTTTTCTGTTTCTTTCTGTATGGACTAGGAAAAATAATGAGAAAGAATAGTTTTTTTATTTTTTTATTTTTAAATTTTTGGTGTGGGAGGGGGGTGGGGAGCAAGTGTGCTTTTGTTTAGTCTGCAATTAATGGATCTTTCTTGAAGAGAAAATGTGGTTTTATTTTGGATGATTTTTCACTAGTTCTCTTAGAAGTTGCAGAAGTTCTTAGAAAAAAGCTGTTTTCTTTTTCCATTTTTCCCCATGATTTTGTTTTGATTCTCTGTGGATTTGTTTTTTTGCTAACTCCTTTCTCACTCTTAAACCCTTTTCTTAAAATAGTGATATGATCTAATGCAAGTTTTGGCAGAGAATACAATCTTTTCTGGTTTGCATATTTAAAGCATATACCTCTCGTATTGTATTGGTAAAGAACTTGTCTTCTTGTAATGCATCAAATGGCTGTTTTCTGGGGATCCTGTTTGTTTCTCTCCTTCTGTCATTGGGGAGTTGAAAGAAAAACATTACGCATTTTGTTTTCTTTCCAAAACTTGTGAGAAAAGGGAAAAAATTAAATGGAAGATAATGACAGCTAATCAGTTTGCTTTTTTTATTTATGAAATATACTTTCTTTATTCCTCTCGTATTCTCTCTGCCTCATCATTTTGGATATTTTTAATTCAATATACAGCAGAAGAGGTTAAAAGTGGAACTTTTATATGATTCTTTTTTATTTTAGAAAATTTAGTAGTAGACAATAATGACATATGTTCTCCAAAAATGTGTTTTTGTTTGTTATGTTCTGCTTTTGGGTGTTCAAATTAAAAGAATGATATTGACAGTTAATCAATCTGCTTCTTGAAAACATTCTTTTGTTTTGTTTATTTATTGATTGTTTCTGTGTTCTCATCATTTCTGGGTATTATGATTTTCTCTTTCCCCTGCAGAAATTTTAAATAAATGAATATTTTTATTCTTCCTGTTGCTGAACCAGTTTAAGCATATAATTTAAAATATAATAATTTGAGATAAGATAAATTCTACTTTAAATTTGATGTCTTGTGACTTTAGTGTATATTTTGGCCTGGTAAACTAATGTCTGCACATCTGATATTACCAAGATTGGTCTTTAGACTGACCGCAATAATTGTGGAAGTTTATGATTCAAAAAAGAAATTGAGGAAGTTTAGGAAAAGTTATTTTTGGGGTTTTAGGTATTGTTTTGGTGTTTCCTGGGCTAAAATAATTACTTATACAAATTTGGAAATCTTACAGCAATAAAATATAATCATTCATAAAAATGTTATTCATTGATAGTCTCAAGGGAAAACTGAGGATTTAAATTGATTTCCATCCTTTTCCACGTGTCATATTTTTTTGTTCTTTTGACTTTTGCCTCTGCTTGTACCAAAATAAAAAAACAATAAACCAATTTGCTTTGTCTCCCTCATACTTCCACATGGGCATCTCTTTGTTACATTCATATTTGCTAATGTTGAGTTCTCTATCATTTTAGACTAAGTAAGCTTAAGTAAATTCGGGGAACTTAGTTGATATGGAATTCAATTGTTCTTTGTAGATGCCGTGAAAAACAAAGGAAGGAAGCTTCTCGTCTCCAGACAGTGAATAGAAAGCTGACCGCCATGAACAAGTTGTTGATGGAAGAGAATGACCGCTTACAGAAGCAGGTATCACACCTGGTCTATGAGAATGGATACATGCGACAGCAACTGCAGAGTGTAAGTTGCCTTGGCCTTTATCCACTAGCTGTTCTACTTTGTAAATAATCTCTAGCCAATTATTTTGAATTGCTTGAAGCTTCTTGTGCAGTGGCCATGGTTCTTGAATTCTTGTGTTGATGTGCTGTAATACATACTCAATGAAAGTGTAGTTTCCTTGTTAGATTAGCTATGCATGATTTGGTCTCTACATTGTGTCTCTTACATTCTTATCGGAACTCTTAATTATTATTGCATCATTTTTAATCTTAAAATCATTCTTTGGCGGATTCTAACCAGGCATCTGGAACGACCACAGACAACAGCTGTGAGTCTGTGGTCATGAGTGGTCAGCAACAACAACAGCAAAACCCAACACCTCAGCATCCCCAAAGGGATGCTAACAACCCAGCTGGGTAAGTAATGTCTCTTAAGTCCAATTTATTTTAAAACCCGCTAATTTGTTTTGGTTTAACCTTTTTTATTTGTGCCTTAGTCTTCTCGCAATTGCTGAGGAGACCCTGGCAGAGTTCCTTTCCAAGGCTACTGGAACTGCTGTCGACTGGGTCCAGATGATTGGGATGAAGGTAAGCCTCTTAAATCTTTCTTCAGAGATATGTAGCGAGTTTATGTGCATGTATGCATTGCTCTGCATAAATGTTACTCCTATTCAAAAATATAACATTTCTAGTGATAATATGTAGCCTGGTCCGGATTCTATTGGAATCGTTGCTGTTTCCCGCAACTGTAGTGGGGTAGCAGCACGAGCCTGCGGTCTTGTGAGTCTAGAGCCCACAAAGGTACTTTTTCTTCCTGCACTACTGGTTCCCTTCCACCCCCCCCCCCCCCCCCTCCCCTTTTTTTCCCTCAGGATGATCTCTCAATAATCATTTGCTGCTTTACTTGTATACAATGTATGATAAAATTCATTACAGGTCGCTGAAATCCTTAAAGAACGTCCATCGTGGTTTCGTGATTGTCGAAGCATTGATGTTTTGAGTGCAATCCCTACAGGAAATGGAGGAACAATTGAGCTGATATACATGCAGGTTGGTTTTCTATATAAGCTGGGTTTGACTTCTCAGTTTTTATCTTGCTTAGTTTTAAATCTTTCAATCTTGTTCTTTATTAGACTTATGCACCTACAACATTGGCTGCGGCACGCGACTTCTGGACGTTGAGATATACTACAAGTTTGGAAGATGGAAGTCTTGTGGTAATTCAAATAGTGCCTCCCACTAATTGTTTTCTGCTCTTGTTAAAGTTTGTTTCTAAAAATGCAAAAATGTCGCTTCGTACTGCATGGCAATAGTAATTGTCCCAAATTTATTAAGTATGTTGACTCTGCTCCCTAGGATGGTTTTTCATCTGATTGTAATGCATTTTATTGTCTCAAAATGATATTTGCAGATATGTGAGAGATCATTGACCTCTTCTACTGGTGGCCCAGCAGGGCCTCCCACTACTAGTTTTGTAAGAGCTGAAGTGCTTCCCAGTGGCTATCTAATACGGCCTTGTGAGGGTGGTGGCTCCATAATTCACATTGTTGATCACGTCGATTTAGATGTGAGGATAGGAGCTGATTGAATTCATTTCTCCTACAACTTTGTCTTTTTATTCATTTGCTTATTTGAGTTCTTGGTTGACCTAGGCATGGAGTGTTCCTGAAGTTCTCAGACCACTTTATGAATCATCAAAGATTCTTGCTCAGAAAATGACTGTCGCTGTAAGAACTACTGCAAGAGATATCTTTTTTCATTGATTTGGTCAATTTTGTTTTTTCACATTTTGTTCTTGTATTCTTGCTACACAGGCCTTGCGACACATACGACAAATTGCACAAGAGAGTAGTGGAGAAATTCAGTATGGTGGCGGCCGCCAGCCTGCTGTTTTAAGGACATTCAGTCAGAGACTTTGCAGGTAAGACTTCCATGCTTTAAATTTGGAAACCTGGGCATCAGAATCAAGTGCACATGGCCTTGACCAACCAATTATTTACTTTAAAACATAAAATCTGCAACAATTGTTTTCTCCCATTTTCTTGGACTATTCTGGATTGTTCATTGACTATAAAGTTTTTCAAAATGAACTTTAGGGGTTTCAATGATGCTGTTAATGGGTTTGCGGATGATGGTTGGTCACTAATGGGAAGTGATGGTGTGGAAGATGTGACCATCATGATAAACTCATCTCCAAACAAATTTCTTGGCTCCCAGTATAGCACATCAATGTTCTCAACTTTTGGAGGGGGGGTGCTGTGTGCCAAGGCATCAATGCTGCTGCAGGTTAGTCCATATGCTATTTAATCACATGGGGATGGTTATCTTCGGCTAGCTCATGGCCTCACTCTGGCATTTTTTATTTTATCCGCATCAACACCCCCCCCCCCTTCCCAAAGTATTGATTTTTTCTCAGTATCCCTATGGATTATCTAGACCTTAATCCTTATATTAAAAATTTGTTCATATTTGATTGTACATTAAAAAGTTTACAACTTTTCTTGGGGGTCTGCAGAATGTTCCCCCTGCCTTGCTTGTTCGTTTTCTAAGGGAGCACCGTTCTGAGTGGGCTGACTATGGGGTTGATGCCTACTCTGCTGCGTGTCTTAAAGCTAGCCCTTATGCCGTTCCTTGTGCAAGACCTGGTGGCTTCCCTGGTAGCCAGGTCATCTTACCTCTCGCCCATACTGTGGAGCATGAGGAGGTGACCATTATTTCTCTCTTTTCTCTGGGTTATATTTTTCCCCCATGTTTAAATACAATTTTGTCTAAAATTTTTCATTCATCTTAATGAAGTTCTTGGAGGTGGTTCGGCTGGAGGGTCATGCATTCTCCCCCGAAGATGTGGCATTGGCACGAGATATGTACCTGTTACAGGTTAGTCTAGTTATTGTATTATATGGTATAGATTTTGTTAGTATGTTCTTAAAAAGTCTTGTGTCATTACCGTGGATTGTTCTTATTAATGAATCTATTTGTTTTTATTGAAATCTATGGTGGCAGCTTTGCAGCGGGGTTGATGAAAATGCTGTTGGTGCCTGTGCTCAGCTTGTCTTTGCACCTATTGATGAATCCTTTGCTGATGATGCTCCTTTGTTGCCATCTGGATTTCGTGTGATACCGCTCGATCCTAAATCAGTTCAGTGATCTCTCATCTTACTTCTGTAGATTCTTATTTAATGGAATAATCACAGAACCATTCATAACTCTTAATTCGAAGTTTACTGTATTGTCAAAAGTGCATTTACCCTTGCCTTTTTCTATGATATTTGTATTGCAGGATGGGCCTGCTGCAACTCGAACATTGGATTTGGCTTCTACACTTGAAGTAGGAGCTGGTGGTGCTCGTCCAGCTGGTGAGGCTGATCTGAACGGTTACAACCTTAGATCAGTCCTGACTATTGCTTTCCAATTTACTTTTGAGAGCCACTTACGGGACAATGTGGCTGCCATGGCTCGCCAGTATGTTCGTAGTGTTGTGGGGTCTGTTCAGAGAGTTGCCATGGCTATTTCCCCCTCCCGGCTTAGCTCCCATATGGGGCCCAAACCCCTTCCTGGTTCACCTGAGGCTCTTACCTTGGCACGTTGGATTTGCCGGAGCTACAGGTTTGAATGTTCTTTCATATAATATCTAATCACATTTTCTTTTGGTTGCTATTGTTGTTAAAATATCCGTTTTATTGTGAAAGATTTGTATGTCCTGAGCTTAACTCAAAAGTATTATGACTAGTTTGGGCACCAAGTATGCTGAGGTTTTCATTTCTGATTGCTTACTTTGGTATGTTTCAGGATCCACACTGGGGGAGAGCTCTTTCGGGTGGAGTCCCAAGCTAGCGATGCCATCTTAAAGCAACTTTGGCTCCATTCTGATGCTATACTATGCTGCTCCGTGAAAACAAATGTAATCACCTTTTTCTGCTTCTTCGCCTGTTCCATAATTCAAAGTTATGCACAACCAATACATCATAGTGTAATGCACCCTAGATCTTATCAATTGGCATAAATGTGGTTGCAGGCATCTCCAGTGTTCACCTTTGCAAACCAGGCTGGGCTTGACATGTTAGAAACTACTCTTGTGGCCCTTCAAGATATAATGCTTGACAAGATTCTTGATGAAGCTGGCCGGAAGATTCTATGTTCTGAGTTCTCCAAGATCATGCAACAGGTATTACTGATTCTTTAGACAATTAGAAAAATAAAGTTCAAATATTAAAATGCTTTTGCGAGTACTTTAAACAAATAAGCCAGCTTATATGTCAGTCACGTTTCGTCTTTAATTAGTTAACACGCGTCTCCAATTAGTTAACACGCAAGACTGGTCTTCAGTATTCATTGCGAAGTGATTGATAACATCTAATGTGGGTGTTGAAATTTGCAGGGCTTTGCATATCTGCCAGCAGGAATATGCCTTTCCAGCATGGGAAGGCCAGTGTCTTATGATCAGGCCATTGCATGGAAAGTTCTTAATGACGACGATTCAAATCACTGCCTGGCCTTCATGTTTTTAAACTGGTCTTTTGTGTGATGGAGAAAGCAGATCCTCAAAACATAATATATATATTTATATATATATAGCTATTTATTATTAAGTTATATCTACTTTGCTTGTAGAAACTAAAAGACATTATGACATATTAGTCATGACAGGATCTCATGAAAACATTAAACATATCTATATATATGTACGGCTGTATGTTATTGTTAATGTTTGCTTAATGGGTTTGGTTCATCTGTCTATTTCATTCTAATCAGAATGTCTCTATGAATTTATCTGAAATTTCAACCAAAATAGATAATGTTAATGCTTGCTGGGAGCGTAGGTGGTAGCAGTGGGGGGACCACACCTCCTATCTAGTTTGTTGGCATAGTTTGGTTTTTCTTTTTGACACTTCCAAATTCCCAATCTCTATCATTGTTCACTAGCTTTTGGCCTTTTTGGGTGTCATATCTGGGAACAGATATAATAGTGAGTGTAATATTCCTGGTGGGTAGTCATGCTGAATTTGTTTTATTGTCATTGTCAAGGAAGTGTTATGTAGTCAAATTTATAAGCATGACTCGCTCTGGGATGTCATACAAATAATGTTATTTTCTTTAATTAGTCAATGTTAATCTGTATAGAACAACTGAGAAATCCCTGCAATTATATATAGGCCTATAATATAGGAAGCACAAACAAACATGGAACAGGTTTGACACGGTAATATGAGCAATTTTTGGAAAATTATAACATGACATGAGTGGGTAATGATTCGAGAGCAATTTATGAAAAACTATAACATGACATGAGTGGGTAATGATACGAAACCACTTGTATCTTGTTTACGATTTCTTAACTAATTGGAAATGTTTCTTTTTACCCCTAATTTTTTGATTTCTGGCCAATGGTTTTTATTGAGAGGATAAATTACACAATCTCCCTTGAGGATTAGTGTAGTGTACACTTAAATCAATGGTTATCTATTTTTCCCCATTTTTTTCACGAAGCTTCTCTTTTGGCTAGAATGTCTTACATTTTTACGGGTGGACATTTAGAGCACGTTTGATACACTGTAATGATTATTACATGGGAACTGTAATTGATTATTACATGGGAATAGGAATAAGTATTACAAGGAATACATTAAGTTGGAATGTAATAAATATTACTATTTATTAGTTTGGTGACCATTTAGGAATAAAATTCTGAATATGCATCCATAATTTAGTAGAGTATAAAAAGAATGTGTAATTAAATTATTTTTAAATCAAATTTCCTAAAATACACTTATTTTAGAGTGTTCAAAATGGAGCTAATTATTAACAATAAAGAAAATTTATTTTATTTCCTTTTGAAGATGTGGCAATTAATGGCTTTTTAGGAAATTTTAAAAAAAAGTTATTATATAACATGAAGGAATTTATATTCAGTACTTTTAATAAGGAATAGTTATTCCTCATTTTGAAGAATAGCTATTTATAAAGAATAACTATTCATTGTAATAAAAACATAACCAAACAACGGAATAGTTATACCATAGGAATAGCTATTACATTACAGTGTTTATTACAGTCTACCAAACGTGCCCTTATTTTTGTTACGTGAATAGAATTTTATGAGTTAAAAAAAAAAAAAAAAAAAAAAAAAAAAAAAAAACTTTAAAATAAAGGTACAAAGCCAATGAATTCTTGTTCTTAACGCATAGCTGTTCTCATTTTCTTCGTTTCCTTGTGCTTTACTCATGATCATAGATACCTTTTCCCATATGTCATGAGGATTATGTGAGTTGGAATCCATATCAAGCTAATCATCCTCGTATTGATCACAAGAATTACAATGCAAAAGGCAATTCATACAAATTCCACCACCTTGACTTGACACCTTGCACAAATATTGCTACATTCCCACCATGAATTCTCTTGTTTACATGTGCAATCATATCTAATTGTAATGTAAATGCACCATCGTACGTATATCTTTTTGCAACTACCTCCACTTCATAATGGTTTTAATTTGTTTTAGGATGAAAGCTTTGAATCATAATTATAGTATTTGCGTAATGCTCAAGTTTTTTATTTTCTTTTTGACCATGCACAATCACTAGCTATATATATGGCAATGATAATTCACCGCTTGCTTTACGCAATTACCGTCATGTATCCCTCTCTAGTTAATAGCGACTATTAAAAGAGCACAAAATGAACAAAAAAAAGCCACAAATCTCTACTTTTTTATTTACGGGTCCGGTTAGTTAGTGTCTTGAATGCTTAAGTTAAGAAAAGATAATATTCAATTATATGTTAAAATCTACACTTTTCAAAAAAAAAAAATATATATATCTTTATTTATAATTAATTCATTGATCCATTCAAAAATAATAATAATAATTCATTGATTTGCATTTTGCACCAACAAATCCATTGTAATTCTCTCTCTCTCTCTCTCTCTCTCTATATATATATATATTTGCACAATTTAATTTCATTTTTAAAATATATAAAATTGTTTATTTTATGGTGTAAAGTGAAAACCTATGAGACAGTTGGATCTAGTAAATCACTTGCAAGTTTTGTTTTTAATAACCATTTTCAAATTTTAACTTTCTCTACTATTTTTTTGTTTTGTTTTTTTTTTTGTTATCAAAGATTGAATGTTAATTTTTTAACTCTTGATCTCCACCACTAAAAAATATTGCACCTAAATCTCAATCCCAATTACACTTCTTAACAAAAAAAAAAAAAAAAAAGATCGGATTTAGATCTTCTAGATTTCCTAGGGTACTTTACCAAATAGATTTCCTTAAATCTTAACTATTCTTTAATGATTTAATGTTCTAGATTTTGCTATTACAGTATTTCACTAACAATAATCTTTAATTGTTTTGTTTGCAACATTATTTTATTATTTTAAGAGTATTATTAGTGGAATGCTGACATAGTAGAATCTAGACCCTTAAATCATAAAAGAATGGTTAGGATTTAAGGAAATCTATTGGTAGAATACCCTAGGAAATCTAGAAGATTTAAATTCAAAAAGATCCCACCTAAACTATCCCATCTATCCTCTTGAGGAGAAGTTTGGTCTTAAACCTTGATTCAAACAGGAGAAGTACGCCATGCTAATGTGCTTTGAATGATCCATATCTCAGGGTCAGGTGTTAATGAGTACATTGAACTATCCATGTGGCTTAGATCTCTCATAGCCTAGGCAAAACAATGCAATTATCAGAGGCTCTACCACTAATCTAATACCCACTGTGCAAGCCTTTGCACTAGGGCCTGCTATGCCTCTCTTTCCTTCTTTTTACGTTCTTGTGTCCCTCTCGTGAGGAACACCTTAGGATGACACAACTTTAAAATTAAAGGCGTGGTTTAAGCAAGGAAAAGCTTACGGTGTATACCTAGGCACCCAGACACAAGGAAGGGTGTAGTAAGCAATGAAATGCTTTGGAGAGTTAAAAATAAATGTAGATTCAGAGATTCTCGAATAGGTGAACCTTTCAAACTACTGCTAAATTTATGGACAGACAAGAGACAACCAAGCGAATTGAAACATCTTAGTAGCTAAAGGAAAAGAAAGCAAAAATGATTCCCATAGTAGCAGCGAGTAAAATGGGAGTAGCCTAAACTTTGGGAAAATTATAAAAAATCTTCTAGAAGCACATATTCTTCCAAGGGTGATTAGAGCGTTGATATAAAAATCTTTTTTACCCCATCAATAATTTGATTAATTTTCAGTTAGGTTTTGCTCTAACGTCTTTAATGGTTATTACTTCCTTGGTAGCTCAACATATTTACTCTTTACCTGCTTATGCTTTCATAGCACCAGGCTTTTACTACTTAAGTTTATAAATTGCAGGATTCATCATTTTTCTTATTTTTGGCCAAAATGGAGGATAGAAAGAAAAAATATGAAGTAAAAACTGAAAAGACTAAAAACTCATGAGCACAAGTCACGTAACGGATGTTGTGATACTGTGGTGATCATTAATTAATCCACGGCAGCAGGCCGTACCACGTGGCATAGTCAAAACCCATGCCCTGCTCACTCCTTTGACTTTGGTGATAAGCGGATCATTAATTAATCCACGGCAGCAGGCCGTACCACGTGGCATAGTCAAAACCCATGCACTGCTCACTCCTTTGACTTTGGTGATAAGATTAGATAAAACCATGGTGCAAACACTTTGCTTCCTTTGAATCATGAAGTTGAAATCGACGAATTAGCAAATTGACGTGTCTACTTTTGCTTTTTTGTCGCTGATGAGTCCATCATGAACATGCCAGGTCTCGAGTCTCTTTAACACCTATAGAAAAAAAAAAAAAAAAAAAAAGTCTAATAACACAAATTTTTCATAAAGTGACGTGATAGAATGTAATTGGTGAAGAAAAATTGTGAGTTCATTTATAAGTGATAATTAACTATTCATAGTCGGTCACGTCAAAGTTAAAAAAATTGTAAAATAATTTGTAATTTTAGAACTATTCAAAAAATTAAAGTCTCTTAGTACCTTGTATCTCTCTCTCTCCAATGATAGCTTTGATACGTGATAGTATCTATCCACATATTCTTGTTTTTACTATTTTATATTAGGGTAATGTTAACTTGTGGACAATTGTTATTAAAAAATTTTAGAAAAATTTTGACACAATTTTTATGAAAAATATAAAAAAAAATTGTCAAAAAATTAATTGTTTTTTTAAAAAATAAAAATTATTTTATGTAATTAAAAAGATTATTGATAGGATAAATACATTTATTTTTTATTAATTATTTTAAGTGGTGCATTAATTATTTAACTATAATGAAATTTTAATGTCAATTTTCTAAGGTTTATATGAGAAAAATTGATTTGAAATATGATATTCTTAGTCCAATTTGATTACCTTTGCAATAATTGAAACACCGTCCAACAAAGGAAGAAGAAAATTTTAATAACACAATTAGGAATGTATAAAAAAAATTGTTGAAAGATATTTACATTTTTATTTATCAAAACGAGATTTGCATTTTTGAGTAGGTATGAAACATGTTTATCTATATTAGTCACTATATTATGCAATTTTAAAAGTTGTAAATACATATAGTATGATCAAATTACTACATTAAAATGCACCACACATCGTGCAAAAATTTGGCCAGTATCATTAAGTTTAATATCTCCACCTCTTTCTTAAGTTGTTGATTGTCTTAGTTGTTGAAATAGAGTACACCAAAATAGAAAAAAACAAATTAGCAATCATTTTAGACATGCACTTAGGATAGTCAATGCAATGAATAATTGAACTCTAACACTGCCGGCCCAATCAAACACAATTTAACTTATCAATATCTCCACTGCTGCGGATGCGGATGGAGATTTAGAATTCTCTTTTAACATTAATTCCTTCACGAATGAGAGAATTCTAATTATCAAGAAACTCAAAGCTTTTTTAAATAGCCAATTTTTCGAACCTTCTTGATACTATATTTGATTTATCAGTAATTCAAGAATCTGCTAGCACCTTCGGAACTTTATAATTCTGATAATTATAATCACTTGAATTATGTACTCTAACATCTCCATCATCATTCTTTGTACAAGTTTCGCTGCATAATACAAGTTTAATAAAAAGTTAGAAATTTATTTTATTTTATTTTTAGAAAATAAATATTTGTGAGATATAATTATTTGGGTAAGATTTATTTTTAGACCGAAAGTCTCCAATTTTGTTCTAATTCTTAACAGGAAGTTTCCAATTTTGTCCTTATTCATAGTCTAAAAATAGATTCTAAGAGCACATATCTCAATGTATTAGACCTTTTCCATGAAGGTAGTTCAGACTTTCAACAATTTGGTGAAAATATTGCCAACCAGAAGGTAGTTCAGACTTTCAACAATTTGGTGAAAATATTGCCAACCAGTTTCTGTACTAATGCACTCTTCAAACAAATACTCCAAAATTTTTAGACAAAATTCCGTAAGTACATAAATGCAAGGCATATAAGGGAAAGTTTTTGAACAAAATTTCATAATAATTATATAAATGCAAGAGAAATGATATGTCTACAACATTTTTACAATATTTTTACAACAAATCCTAAGTGGCAGGTTGTTACTGGTTGTTATTGTTAGGACAAAAAAATAATCTTAGTGTTAGTTCCAAATTTGAACCAATAACAACTAACCACCTGTGATTTGTTATAAAAATATTGTAAAAATATTGTAGACTTAGCATCTTTCTAAATGCAAATCATGTAAGTTTTCTTTGCATTCAAATTTAAGTTGAATTCAAAATTTTCAAACTCATCACTGTCAAACGCTTGCCAAAAACAAAAAGCAAATTCTATTACATTCCAATAATTTGAATGTAAACAGTATTACCTTGCCCTATGGAGTTTTATTATTTATCAAAAGAAAAAAATATCTTACCCAATTTTTTTGTTAAAAAAAACCAAATTTGAACAAAAATCATTCACACAAAAAAGAAGCTTAAATTGAAATCCGAATATTATTCAAAGGATAAAACTTAGGTACAGTACCTTAGGTGCTATTTCTTAGATTTCTCTCTTAAGATTCAGCCATGTGCCTACTTAACTAAAAAATACACTTTTATTCTGTACAGGGCGCAACTCCCCCTCAGGCCCATTGTTCATTAAAATCCATTGCAATGATGCCATGTGTACAAGGCCTTAAACTTGTTGGGCCTTGGGCCTCGGGTGCGAGGTTGCATGTTCTATTGGGCCTACGACCTTAGCCCAGACAAGCCTTAATGCCCATCCTAAGCCCAAAGACCATAACAGAGCCATTATAACATGGATGGCAAAGGAGAAACACTACTAGTCAACTCTGGCCTGGTCGGGGATGTAACTTCCCGGGAAAGTGAGGCCTTAGATGCTCGGTATTGCCTTGGGGAGTATTGCTGCCGAGCAGATTTTCTAATGTGGGAATCAGTTCCAATGCCACTCTAACCACACCCACTTAAGAATAATGACATTGGACCTCCTTTCCCACTCAGAATCAAGAGCAATCATCACCCCTTCACTAATCTTGAGCTATAAATAAGAGAGGGGAATGAAGAAGAGGGGGAGGGTGGAAGGACTAAAAAGAAAAGATAGAGAAGAGAGCATAAGAAGAGTAGTAAGAGAGAAAGGAGAGGAATTCAAAGGGTGGCATTGTATTGTTGGGTCTCTAAGCTAAGAATCACCCAAAGTAGGAAATCCAAAGCCCATATCACAAATAGATTGTGAGCCCAAGTGAGGACCAGCCCCATAATCCTTATTTTTTGCGCACACACATTCCATAACAAAAAATCCACATGACAAAATCTTAAGAGGGAAACCTAAAGAACAGCACCTAAGTACTATTGCCCCCATTCAAATATTAATGCAACTACCACCAGTGAACCATCACTTCCCTTGTCAAATTCCAACATTATATCATTACAGACACTCTAGCCTCTAGGTGAGTTTAACCAAGGCATAAAGAATTACTCCGCAAGGGAGACGTAGAGTTACGAATTGACTCAAAAACAATGAACAAACAACAGGAGATATTTGGGAGGGCTTTAGATACGTAGCAAATCCACTAAGACAGGTATTGGAAGGCATGGAACAAGCATTTTTGTGATGGTACAGAGCCATTGAAAGTTGTTCACATGAAGAACAAATGTTCTAGGTTTGTAGAAATCTCAAAATACCGAATCAATGAGTTATGATCTAATATTTTGAGTCCTAGTAATACCCAATCTTGTAGACTTTATTGATTAATTCTCTTCCTGTTTGCTTGAAATTTTTAATCTTTTGTAATATCTTATACACAACATATGTTTATCACATGATTACATTTTTCAATCAAATATTATTATTTACTAAAAAGTGTAACAAATACTTGGAGAATTCTCGTATACTTCAATAATAATAATAACTAGTCCCTAACCTGTGTGATGCACAAGATTGTTTTAGAAAAAATTATATATATTTACTTGCTCAAATTAATAATCACTTGGAAAGAATAAGATTTCATCCTCTACATACTATGGCTCAAAGCGTACTATGAAAGTATTATTGTATTTGAAATGAAACTTAACAATTATTGCAAAAAAAAAAAATAGATTAATTGAATGAAATATATATATATATATATATATATTTTTTTTTTTTATATAAATGAATGAATGCTTACTTTATGATAGAACACAAACCTTGATAGGCAAATATATCATTTAACCATTTTTTGTTTATTCATTATTTTACTAATTAAAAAAATATATTCATTTTTTCTCAATAATCAAGAGCGTAGATGATACTCATAATTTACATTAGCACAAAAAAGTTAAAATATAAGAGCTTAGGGGAAAAAAATATCAAGAGAATACAATTTGTCTCAAAAATATAAAGGAAGAAACTCATGATAACACTAGGGATAATAATTCAATGATTTAACTACTTTTAGAGATAATTTTATTGCTAAATTCATCTAAATAAGTTATAAACACCCCCACTTTCACAAACTAAAGAAACTGTTATTCAAGTAGTTGGTAGTAAATAGAGATACAACAGCTACCAAAATGGCTTTCACTACAATATCTGAAAATTCTCAAGGAAATAAAGGCATGGGCTGCACCATTGCTTTCTCTGTTGGCCCCTTTGAAAGATATTATGCTATTTTCTCTTACTATTGCAATAAACAATGAAATGGTTTATTTTTATACATGATGATGGAACATAATTCTAAATGTACAACTCCTAATCTACACTTGAAAATATGTCTTTATACTTTTTCTTCATACATGTCTTATTTGTTCTTGATATGACATATTTTACTTCATAAATTATAGGATTGGAATAGGTTTAGATATTCTAACTCAAGCTTAAATACTACTAAAGATTTACTCTGGCATAGTTATACGAACACAAATTTTATGATCACATGACATAATGATTTTGACTTGAGGCTAAGGAATTTTACTCTTCAAGTCTTTGTTTAATAATTACACATATAATTGGAAAAGAAAAATTGACTAAATTTTAGGAAAAACTTATTAAATAAAAAAATTATAATATTTTTAATGGATTGAACTCAATATGATCCTTTATAGATCAAATTGGCAAAAGTAATTTCTAAGGCCAACCCCAAGTAATATGCTGAGTTTAATACATGATGATGATTCCTATTTTCGTCTTAAACCTAGGGTTGAATAAATAAGAGATGAGCTTATGAGAAGGCTGTTTAGTCTTGGAGTTCACAAAAATCTTGGTTAATAATTGACCCTCTGTTTTCTTGATTCATTCACAAAAATTATAACATGCCAAAAAGAATGCTCAATGTTTCAAGTTGGTATTAATTTTTGCAACAAGGCTGCTACAAATAGGATAGGAAAACAACTTAATAATGGAAATCAAGGTAAAATCCAAAGAAAATATATACATAATCCTATTTAGTGGATATGGGATATGCTTTGTTGCAAAATAATATTATGAGTTTTGAGTTTGACGGTAGAGAGTATAACTCAGACATTTCATCAAACACTTTGGGGATGATTGAGTTCTATGAACCAAACCTTTCCCCTTCACAACAAACCAATGCACCGAAAAGAAAACATCCTTTGACTGGCAATACTATCAACATGTGTCAATTCACACCATAATCCAATGCTTCCTTCATAAAGTTGCAGATAACTTAAGTGAATGAATTTATTCATGATAACAAAAGCCACCATCAATTAAAGACACTACTGATATTCTATTCACAACCCTAGAAACATAAATTAGAAAATTTTCCTCAATTCAAAGTCTTTAATGACCTTAACTCATGAAATTTCTAGAATTTGCTTGGGATTTGGATGAGAAGTGGTGAGAGAGATGATGGCTTTGGGACTTTTTTGGAACTTCATAGATGGTGAGAGTTGGAGATTTGGAGGTGGGGTTTACAATGAAACCACATACTGCAAAAGGATTTGTACCCATGAGATTTGTGTTTGGGTATGGGTTTGTAGTCATAAGGTCTGTATTTGGGTTTGCCATGGGAGAGAGAAAAACTCAACAGAAAGAGAGAGATAGGTTGTGCGTGAAGGAGAGAGAGGTTGGAGGTGAAGGTTGTGATGTTAGAGAACTATTGGGTTCTGAAGGTTGATATTACAAAACTATTTAGCTGAAATTTTTGGGTTAGAAATAGTTTTTTTATTTTTAATTTTTGATAATGTTGACATGAAAAATTGTGGAGCTTAGCAAAAAAGTCGGAGGCTTCGGTTTTATATATAAATATATGAGTTTGGTTCAAGTTACATCTGATGCAACTCTAAGCGATATTACACCACTTAATAACTTATTATTGGATGCAAATTTTGACAAATCTACCGTTAGATTATATTATATTCATATACTCTTCGTGCTTGCAAAATTTCACAGAGATCAAAGATCAATAGTCATGTTATCAATCAATTGTTTAAATTCAAGTTTTTGTAGTTTAAAATAATACGTAAAAGATGAGTTTATGGATCGCATGGTAAATAACATCTGATTAGCATGAAAATTGGCATGCATGTTAAGCACATATAGAACTTGTAATTCAACGGTGGGATTCTTAAAATATAAATTTAGTAACAAGTTATTGGATATTGTAACACTATTTAGAGTTACATTAAGTGTAACTTAAACCTAACTCTATATATATATATATAGATAATAATAATAATAACAACAACTAGTCTAAAACCTAATAAGATCTAATGAAATTTAGAAATACAAAATTGAGTTAATAATATGCATATTATAGACATTTTGCAAGATATCATTTAAAAAAATGAATGGTCATAATAAAATAAAATACAATGGGAAAAAAAAAATTAACTTCTATGTTTTTCTGTGATTTAGAAGTGTTGTCTAATATCGAACGTTATTGGGTTGCTAGGAAAGATTTTTATAAACTATTACTTAATACCAGACATGTGCTTATATTATCAACAACCCATTGCAGGTGCATAGTTAGCGAAACCTGCAAAGTAATTCACAATTCTTAAATTAATAAAGTAGAACTCCCAAAAGTTATACTCACACACACACTTAGAACTAATGTAGTTTGAACACATATATATTGTACAACCAAGTATTAATTTTCCTATCAACAACCTTTGAAAATATAAACCGCAAAGATATAAACAAAGACCATGACATGAGAAGGACACACCAAACTTCAAATTTGAGCAATAATATGATTTTCTTAGCCTTGCTTAGTTGTAGTAATAATAATATAGACAATTCAAGACATGGAACATGTTAGGTTCTAAAGACTTAGGATCTTATGTATTTAGAACTCTAATGTGTATTGTTGGCAAATCATGATCAAAACAAGATGTTTAGTCATGTTTAGACTTGCTCAAAGTTGGTTCATTTATGTAAAGTTGGAACAAGTTGATGCAGAAATTAATATTGCTTCTCGGCCTGGTTCGATTGATCGAAGCTTAGGCTCAATCAATCGAAAATCGGGTCAGATGCATTTTTCTGCAGAATTCCAATTCAGCCCTAGTTTATTTAAAATGTTTAGGGTTTTGTGTTTTTGCCCTAGGTATATAAGGCAAACCCTAGCCACGTTTTAGTGTTGCTCATATTGATGTTTGTGTAAATCTCTTGTGAGATCTGTAAGGAGCTTTCCTTTACACATGCTTGGGATTATCAAGAAGGAGAATTCTTCAAGAGCTTGATGATCATTCAGTTGTTGCCATAAGAACTTAAAGAAACACAAGCGGGTGTGCTTGTACTTGCTGGAGAATCCAAGAAAGAAGGAGTCTGTGGTCTTGGAGCTTGCATGTGGTTGTGTCAGTAAGTTTCTACTGGTGGGTAGTAATAGGATGTTAGTGGTCTAAGTTCTGTTGAACAACTTCGATTCTTTCACAGTGGATTCAGGTTTACCTTGAGGATAGCTAGGTTAAATCCTTCCCTGGTTTTTTACCGGTTTGGTTTTCCTGGGTTATCATATCGATGTGTTTTTTATTTTCCGCTGCTATACATTGATATGATATATTTGTGTTAACCTAGATTTGTTAATTTGACTAAGTAATCACTTGGCTAATTACCTAGGTTAATTTAATTTTGGTTTTAAGGGGTCAAAAAACTATCAGAACAAAATCAAAATTACAACACTTTATTCCATTATCTTTTATGTTGAATCCAATAATGGTAAGTGTGTGGGGCAAAAACCAAGAAACTTTGGGCTTTTGATTCAAGCCCAATACAATTTATTTTTCAAAGATGGGAATGCAAACCAACACAAAGTGAATCTGAATTTAATTAACAAAAAGAAGATTGAAGAAATCAATATTTCTTATTTCTTTGTTCCCTTGGGATGACCGAGGATCAATGATACAATTTTTGAGAGCTTTTTTAATTACTTTTATGGATTCTAGTCTCTATTTTTTCGATTCTTGTTCATTTGGGATTTTTCCCCTTTTATAGTTGGCTTGCTTCCATCCTAGCCCTACACTTGGAGGGCGGTTGTTTATCCTTTAGATACTTGTCCCATCATTGTCTTGTTGGTGGTGGTTGAATGAGATACAGGTCAGGCTGTTGTGAGCAATGTTCAGGTGTTATTCTGCAATAAATGTAGCAAGTTGGGTGCCTGTAGCATATTTAATGCAGAGATGATGGTTGCTTTATTAGGAAAGCTTCCCTTCCACATTGCCTGAATCAACCACTGTGGTCCTCTTCAACTCTTTGGTCCTCTATTCAGATGATTTCTCCGTTGTCTCTCTCGGGGCACCCCTTCTGGCACCTCCTCAGGCATAGTATGCTTCTTGGAGACATTGGGCGCTTCGGTCGGGCTTGGCTTGGTTTGTACGCAGATTAGGCCCATTGGTTCTTCGGCCCACAGGGGTACCATTCTTTGACTCCCTACAGTAAGGAATTCAATCATTTTACTTTAAGCGGTTGTAACAAAGTTGACTTTTGCCATTCTAGAGACTCTATAGCAATATGAACGTGTTTTATTTCCTCTACTTATCACCACTATTGCACTAAATATATTTATTATTGATGAAAAGAATAAAAAATTAGGCTCATCCCCTAAAATTTGCTCTCTTGTATGTTGCATGATATAGTAATTTATAACCAAGCTTTGATTGATGATATGTCTTACCTAAATATTTTCCTTTTAGTCAGGACAAATAGAATGGGACATGTGCTTCATGACCTTCAAAGCAAAAAATCTTTATTCTAGTCAAATCCCAAACCTGTTACCTATCATTTAAAAAAAAAAAAAAAAAAAAAAACCTCAGATTTATTAAAATTTCAGAGAAAAGGAAAATCTCATCAAGAAAACAAAACAAAATTAACTAATTCTACCAATTATTAGATGTAAGGTTGAATTTTATCAACCATCTTATTGGCTTTATTCCGTACCAAATTTGTTTGTATTTTAGCAATTAGTAACCCTATATTTAGGTGGGAATCATGTAAGGGCAGTGTGTGAAGAAATGCTTAAGATTGTGCAAAGAAGCAGGGACTCGTGACTGGATCTTGTGGGTAGCTCGCGGCTTGCAAGCGGCCAGAAGTTGCACACGTGCCAAGCATGCAGAGAAGTTGAACCATCATGCCAGCTGTAGCATTATAGGACAAAAAGTCTAGTTTAGCCATTCAGTTACCTCGCAGCTGGAACTCGCGACTCAATCAAGTCGCGAGGCCAAGCCGTTAGCTAGCTCTGTTTTGAAAAAACTGACTCTTCGCATTCCACTTTCACCTTAGTATATATACCCCTTATATCCACAAAATGAAGAGAGCTTTCAGAGTGAATTTTGAGAGAGAAACCCTAGAGAAAAACAAGATTGACTAATCCCCAATCTTCACATAGTGACTCTTCAAATTCCTCTACTCTCACCCTCTCCATTGTTACATCCTTGAGAGGTACATTACCAAAACCTTTTTCTCGCCATACCCACATCTATGAGAAGAACATTTGGTGTTTGGGAAGCAGTTAGAAAAGGACCAATTTCATATTAGTTGATGTTATAGGCTATAGTAGAATCCGGTAAGTTAAAGAAGAAATAGATTCGGCGCAACCTCGTTGGAGTAGGAGCTTGGAAGGCTTAGGTACACTAGGTAGATTAGGCTTGGAGGGTCTTCTGCTATTCAATTATCCCAACTACATTCTTTAGTGGATTATTTATTGCTTGGAGGGCGGCGGAGAGGTTTTATGCCGAGAGTTTAGGTTTCTTCTTCAATAACACATCGTTGTGTTGTCCTTGTGTTTGCATCTCTCTTCCCTTAATTTTTGCCATTTAATTTTTGCTGTGGATGTGATTTTATTTGGTTTAGATTGTTTATCAATTCTGTATTAAGCTTATGTTCATATTCCGCACATTAATTGTTTGATATTAAGCTTGAATTGGTAATTTGTTAATTGGGGGTCTAAACGTTCATAGTGTTTTATACGCTATTTGAACATTCAATTGGTATCAGAGAGAGTTCACTTATATTGGTTTTATTACCTTAGTGTGATCCTTGACCCCATATTGAGATGGATCAGTCTCAATCTTTAAATGTTCCACCATATTTTGATGGTAGCAACTATGCATTTTGGAAGGTGCGGATGAGAGCATTTTTGTGTTCAATAGATGAGGCTATTTGGGATGCCGTTGAAATAGGTTGGACAAAGCCGGGCAACCAAATCCACATGGGATAAGGCAGCCCTCGCGGCGTCAAATGCTAATAGCAAGGCACTTAACGCTATTTTTTGTGGCGTGTCTCTAGATGAGTTCCACCGGATTTCTCACATGACAATTGCCAAGAAGGCATGGCAAATATTGGAGACCACGTATGAGGGAACGAAGAAAGTTAAAGACACCAAGTTGCAAATGCTGACCATTCGGTTTGAGGAGCTGAGAATGAGTGAGGATGAGTCTTTTGACTCTTTCTATAGCAAGCTGAATGAAGTGGTCATCGGCAAGTTTAACTTGGGAGAGAAAATGAAGGACTCGAAAGTTGTACGAAAAATTCTTCGTTCATTGTCAGAGAGCTTTCGTGCAAAGGTGACTGCAATTGAGGAGAGTAAGGACCTTGATGAAATCAAAGTCCAAGAGGATTGGTTCTCTCCAAACGTATGAGCTTTCATTACCAAATCACTTGCTCTTAAGACGATAAATGAAAGGGTAGAAGCTCACGATTTATCGAATGAGGATGTAGTCGAAAAGGATGTTGCCTACCTTGCAAAGAATTTCCACAAATTTCTAAAGTTCAAGAATAGTGAGAAATTTGGTGATAAAGGGAAATTCATAAGCTCCGGAAATGAGAAGAAGGACTTCAAAAGGAGAGAAGGGAAGGAGTCCCAATCTACTCAAGGAGTCACTTGTTTTGAGTGTAATGGACATGACAATTTCAAAAAGGAATGTCCTAATTACTTGAGATCGAAGGACAAGGCGTATGCCACCACTCTCAGTGACTCAGATTCCTCCACCTCTGATTCGGAGGATAGCTGTGATGATGAAGGGAATTTCTTAGCATTTATGACTATTGCTTATGTTGAGTCTTCTGAGGACTTGAATTTGCTTGTGCAAGAACTTGGGGAGCATAGTGATGAGGAATTAATGGGAATTGTGGAAGAATCGGATGCTGGAGAAGATGAAGATACAGCCGGTCTTCAAGAGAATGACAACTTACTCCTTGAAAAGTCTGGAGAATATGCAAGGGTGGCCTAGGCAGTTGTGAAAAAGATGAAGAAAGCTGATGAGGACTATAGAAGTCTCCTAGTGAGATATAAGGAGGCCAAGTGTGAGATAGAGATGCTAAATGGTGAGCTAACCGAAGCTTACACCACGGTAAAATTCCTTGAGCATGGGTGGTTCAAGCAAATGCCAAGGTAGAGCGAGTATCCACAAAGAAGCTTGATGATGTCATTTCCTCTCAAAAGATCTTTTCCGACAAAACTAGATTAGGAAATACCGGAGAAAGTAGTTCAGCTGTGAACATCTCCAAAGAAGTGGAGTTTGTGAAGGCCAAAGAGCCGGTTGTAGTTGCCCCTACTGTGGAGAAGGCAAAGGTTGAGAAAAAGAAGAATGTGGCTGACTAGCGGATGTTAAACAAACCCTGCAATCAATCTGTGGTTAGGCCTGAAGCTAGAGAAAAATCTCTTCCACGATCGCAAAGATGTCCTAGAATGAACCATGTATGTTATCACTGCGGACTTCAAGGGCACACCCAACCCAATTGTCATAAGCTGAGAGCATTGAGGAATGCAAGTAATTAAAGGTCAAGAGGACCAAGAAATGACAAGAGGTCTTGGGAAGTTGAGCCATCAAGAGGTCGAAATGGTGATCCCGGAATGATGGACGTGATGAAGATGATTGGAGCATTCACTAACTGTTTGGAAAGCTTCACTAGAAGGTTTGAAAGTCCTAACTCTCGTATCCAATCCTATAGGGATATCACCTCAAACGCACATGACGTGTGGGTGAAGAAGGGTACTCATGCATAAGCATTACAACATGTCCATGCATTAATACTTCCTATGCTTTGTGACTTTGCTTGGGTGTGTGTTTTATGTTGAGTTGATAGCTTGTTTTGGAAAATTGTGTTTGTTTTTGTTTATTTTTTAAGTGTTTTTACATTGTTGTTTTTTATCAATCTTTTTCTTGCTTTTGTGTCAAAAATCCAAAAACACATAAAAAGTAGAAAATCCAAAAATTTGATCGACATTGTTGAGTTTTATCACAAGTATGTTTTGCCTTGTACCTTTGTGCTAATGACTTTGTGCATTTATAAGCATAGCTTGTTCCCTATGCACTTATATCATTGTGGGAGAACTCTTGACATTTATGTGACTGTTGTAAATAGATCTTCAAACTTGTCATGACTGATTAATGAATGGTTTTGTTGATCTTGAGACATGCATAGACTTGTGCTTATATATCTTCCCACTTATTTATTTTATTGTTTTTGCTTAAAAGAGTTCTCAAATGTAAATCTCCAAATAAAAAGAGATAATGAGCTGCAAAAGCCTATTGCACATACTAGTATTTGATTATGAAAAAGGGAAAGCGACTTTTGTGAAAATTTTTTATGCCCAAAAAGCCAAAGGCTATCTCATCAAATTGGAATATCAAAAATTTCAGGCATCGATCTCATAATGAGATGTATTGATTCAAAAAGATCAAATGATATGATGTATATAGAGCCAAATGAAAAGTTTCAAAGTTATGTAATCAAGTTATGTGGGAGGTCATATATGCATATTTCTATATTTGAGTTGGGTCACATTATCTAGTGCTAATTGTGTATGCCTTGATTGAATTGATCATTGAAGCTTCACATTAAACTAAGGACTATTCCATTTTTGATATCCACACACATCACACATGTCTATGTTCAATGAATGCCATATTCATTTGTGTGATTATACTTGATTAAATGTGTTTTCAAATGCTCAATCCTTGTTGATCAAATACAAAATTTTTTTTTGGAGTGTTTTAGTTGTTTTTGGAAAGTATTTTGTTTTTACAAAAATTGTCAAAATTTCAAAAACAGTATTGCCCTGTTTTGGCGACTCAGTCGTGGGTTGGTCCAGTCGCATGCCCCAGTCGCGAGCCCACTTAGAGATTTTTTGCAGCTCACTGGTAGGTCAATTTTCCAGTTGCGAAAAATACTTAGAATATTTTTCAAAATTTGGGATTTTAATCGTTTTCGCGGCTTAGTCTGGCGACTTGTTCGCGGGTGGAGGTTCTAGTCGCGAGGGTACTCAGAGATTTTTGCGACTTACCTCGCGACTCCCTCGCGAGTAGAACTTCCAATCGCGAAAAACACTTAGAATTTTTTTTCAAAATTTGTGTCTTGAGTGTTCTGGTGACTGGCCCTGGCGACTTTCTCGCGATTTAACCTAGTTGCGAAAATCACGTGTTTTGCGCAAATAGGTCAGTTTTTTAAACGTTTTCAGTTTTTCCCTCGAACTTTTGTGATTGTTCATTGTCTTCCCCATTTCTACTCTCTCTCAAACTCATCGTGTCACTCTCAAAAACCTCCATTTTTGCTTCATTTCAACTTCAAATTTTCAAGAAAAAGGTATGGGTTTTCTCTCTCTTACTACATATTTCATGTTTTGAGCTTTGTTTTCTTGGATTTGTGAGTCATTTTTGAGTTTTGTGATATCTGTGGTTTCGGATATGGGCTGGGTTCATGTTTGTTGAGTTTGGGTGTTTGGGCTTGGTTGATCTTGTTTCTAGGATGCTAAATATGGTTGTTATCATGTTTAATTTCATTGTTAGGGTTTGTAAACTGATCTATGCTGGTTGGTAAATCTCATACCCATGTTTATAGGTCTCATTGTCATATGCTATTTGTTTGGGTTTTTTTTTTTTTTTTTTTTTTTTTTTTTGTGATATACTATGTTTGTGAGTATAATTGGTTGAATATGGTTGAGTTCTGATGGTTGGGTTATAATGTTTTGACTTTTAGTTGCTATAGATTCTTGATATCATGTATGCTGCTTCTGCCTTGAGGATACTGTCTGCTCTGTGTTGGTTTGATCATATCATAATCATTAAGATATGTCTCATAGACATATACTTTCTTTTGGATAAATGTGGTATACACTGCTTCAATACAACTGAGTATTGCTTATTGAAGTTTGTGTTTGGGAATGTGCCTTAGAGTGTTATTGTCTGAGTTGTTGTGTTGATAGGTTGCTCTATACCTTTCTAATTTGAGCTTTCTCTTTCAACACTTGACTCTGAACTGTGTCTAGACTGATTGTTTTGGTGCAATATTTTTTTTGACACTAATATATTACTAATGTTCTGAGTGTCCATCTATTGTGCTTTGTTTTGTGGCATTTTTTGCTGTGTTTACAAATGGCTCCTTCTCCTACAAAGAAGAAGACTACTGCCAAAAAGAGTGATAAAAGGTTAAAAATGGACAACACCAAGTTTAGATCTCTTCAACATTTTGAAAGATATAGAGATTTCTACTTGAGGGCAACCATCATTTAGGAAAGGTTTGTAGACTTGATGGATTTGAAGGACACCTTCATTCCAAGTTATTTTGAGGGCAGAGGTTGGGAAAGGTTGCTGAGTGACTTGCCTGGAGTGTGTGAGCCTTTTATCAGAGGATTTTGTGCAAATGCTGTGCTGAGAGAAGATGAGTTAAACTGTTGGATTAGAGGAAAGGAATTCACTATAGATGCTGATGATATAGATAAAGTGCTGGGTTTTGAAGGACTAGATGAACATGACTTCACCAACTACAAGGACAGGATGCTATCCATAGAAACTGTCCAATCTCACATTGGTGGAGCAAGAGAGGGGAGATGCCTCAACATTACTGCCTTCCCAGCTAACATGAGGTGTCTAACCACCATCATGATGTCCAACTTGTACCCAGTTAGGAAGCTAACTACAATCAATAATGCCAGAGCTATATTTCTCATGGAGCTCAAGGAAAACACCTTCATTGACATCAACTATCACATCTTTGACACAATTGTGGATGAGACTAGACCAATCTCTAACGCCAAGCTGATTTTTCCTAACCTTCTTATGAGGCTTTTTAGACTAAAGGGAGTTGCCATCCCTCAAGATATCAGTCTCATGCCTACACCCAAGCCATCAACAAACTCACCATCACAAGGATACAAGTTCGTCTTTCAGGTGATGAAGAGGAAGAAGGTGACCAAGCTGAAGGTGAACCCATGGACACTGAGACAGAGGCTGCAGGACAAGCTTCAAGCTCAAGAGGCCGAGGCAAGAGGAGCAGAGCTTCATCTTCATCAGTTGTACCTCCAGATGTATTCCAAATCATCCTAGAGAGGATTGATGGACTCAGAGATGTCCAGAATGAGCATTTTGATAGGCTGGTTGCAATACAAGACCAGATGAACATTCTCTTAGCAAAGTTTGATAGCTTTTCCACTCATCAGTGACCCTTTGGCCATTCCGGTCAAAAAGGGGGAGAATTTTTGAAGGGCAGATCTTGAGGGGGAGTGCCTGTTTAAGGGGGAGCCTGCATAAAACTTACATTTAGCAATTTTTACCTTAGTTTTTACTTTATGTTTTTGTTGTTGGTGTTGGTTTAATGCTTTGGATAATGTTGTCTATATTATGAGTTTGCTACACTTTGGTTAATAGTTTGGTTTGAACTCATGGTTGTTTTAATTAAAACTTTTGAATCTTATGGAACTTGTTTATGGTACATTTTGTACCCTTGCTTATGTAGATTTTAATCTGTACCCATGTTGCTTTTGTAAGCTTTTAGGGTTTGGTTCCATGTGGTTTGTAGGCTTTTATGGTTTGTACCATGCTTATGTAGCCTTTTTGCTTTGTAGCCTAGTATTTCTAGCTAAATGTTATGCATTTTCTTTAAGTACTCTCACTCTTGTGCCCTAGTAGAATCTTGTTCCTAGATGCATATACTTTCTGTGTTGTGCATTGGTTGAGTGTTGGACATGCAAGTGATTTGCATTGAGCTTATTAGCTTGTATGTCCAGATGATCATTCCAAGTGTGAATGAGCATTGTGGTCACTATTTTATAGTGATTGCTTATATGGTCAAGCCATGATTTATTACTTTATTCCATTTTGCTTAATGGCATTGTGCTTGTCTCATATGCATTACAAGTTTTTCTACATACAATGATCATATTGTGTTGTTGTGTTTCAGGAGATACTTGGTCATATGATTCAAGAGCTACACAGATTCTAAAGTTAGGTATGAGTGAGTTTTGTTCAACTGTTCCCAACTCATATGTTAAGTCTAGAGTTTGTTTTAGAGTTTTGTCACGGAATAACCAAAGGGGGAGAGTGTAAGGTTGAATTTTATCAACCATATTGTTGGCTTTATTCCATGGCAAATTTGCTTGTATTTTAGCAATTAGTAATCCTGTATTTAGGTGGGAATTATGTAAGGGTAGTGTGTGAGAGAGTGTGAAGAAATACTCAAGATTGTGCAAAGAAGTAGGGACTTGCGATTGGATCTTGTAGGTAGCTTGCGACTTGCAAGCCGCCAGAAGTTGCACATGTGCCAAGCATGTAGAGAAGCTAAATCGTCATGCCAGCTGTAGTACTATAGGACAAAAAGTCTAGTCTGGCCATTCAGTTACCTCGCGGTTGGAACTCGTGGCTTAGTCAAGTCGCGAGGCCAAGCCACAAGCCACCAGCTAGCTCTGTTTTGAAAAAACTGACTCTTCGCATTCCACTTTCACCCTAGTATATATACCCATCATACCCACGAAATGAAGAGAACTTTCAAAGAGAATTTTGAGAGAGAAACTCTAGAGAAAAACAAGATTGACTCATCTCCAATCTTCACATAGTGACTCTTCAAATTCCTTTACTCTCACCCTCTCCATTGTTACATCCTTGAGAGGTACATTACTAAAACCTTTTCTCACCATACTCACATCTGTGAGAAGGCCATTTGGTGTTTGTGAAACAGTTAGGAAGGGATCAATTTCATATTGGTTGATGCTATGGGTTATAGCGGAATCCAATAAGCTAAAGAAGAAATAAGTTCGGCGCAACCTCATTGGAGTAGGAGCTTGGAGGGCTTAGGTACACTGGGTAGATTAGGATTGGAGGGTCTTCTGCTGTTCATGTATTCCAACTACATTCTTTAGTGGATTATTTACCGCTTGGAGGGCGGC
The DNA here is from genome assembly GCF_932294415.1 of Quercus robur. Classification (NCBI taxonomy): domain Eukaryota; kingdom Viridiplantae; phylum Streptophyta; class Magnoliopsida; order Fagales; family Fagaceae; genus Quercus; species Quercus robur. The sequence goes on along the minus strand of NC_065538.1, from coordinate 64,276,418 downwards.
GGAGAGGTTTTACGCCGAAGGCTTTGGTTTCTTCTTCGATAACACATCGTTGTGTTGTTCTTGTGTTCGCATCTCTCTTCCCTTAATATTTGCCATTTAATTTCTGTTGTGGATGTGATTTTATTTAGTTTAGATTGTTTATCAATTCTGTATTAAGCTTATGTTCATATTGTGCACATTAATTGTTTGATATTAAGCTTGAATTTGTAATTTGTTAATTGAGAGTCTAAACACGTTCATAGTGTTTTATACGCTATTTGAACATTCATTAGATAAAAAGAACTACTAGTTCTTTTGTTAGAAGGAGTAAGTTAAAAAGAAATTAATCAGTGAAAATTGTGGTGAAGGAAGAAAATATTTCGAAGTTGAACTTTCAAAGAACAAATAAAATATATATATATATATATATATATATAAACCCAAGGCCCAAAGGAATTTTACAAGAGATAGAAGGAAAGAAAAAAAAATCCCTTTTTTCGATTAACCCTCAGTTAAATTGACTTCATAACTTCAATTCAAGTTTTTTTTTTTTTTTTTTAATTCCTCTCAAAAAAAGTTTTTTGTTTAAAATTGTTTTTTTATAGTTAGTAAAATGAAGATAATAATAATATTTAAAGAGCTTACAAAAATGAAAATATTCTCTCTTGTTATTTCCGGGACCTGGCCCCACAATAAAATGAGGAGAATCGTTAATTCTGTTGGACAAAAATCTGTATGGGTCCACGGAATCCTCACCAATAAAAAAACCACATAGTCCTACAAATACTCAAAGGTTTTGACATCTTTACCCTTCATTACACAACCCCATCACTCTTTTACACCTCTAATTACTGCTTTCGAAAGGTGTGCCCAACCATTAATCCCACTCTGCATATACACACTCACTCTGTCGAAAGCAGATGCTGCAAATCTTAAAGACTACACGTACACCATGCTAGCCTCAGGCTACCACCATTAACATATGGCTTTCGGTAGTGTAAAGATTAGATAGTACACACAATTTCCTAAGCCGATGACTGCACTAACTTCCAATTCAAGCCCCTTGTTTTTTTTGGGTTCTCTTTTTAGTTTTTGAATTTAGTTTTTATTGGATTGGTACTTGCAACTTGCAGCTCATTCATTTCTCTCCTGTCCATCGAAATCTTTTTACATAGAGTGAATATATTTTACATTGCTCCGGTGACTACCGGTAGGATATAAGTCACCGGTAGGATTTGAATCTTATATGTATCTACACTATTAAAAATATTATGAATTGATGGTTGATTAGTTACAAAACTCGGAACATATTATTCAATAGTTGTACTAATAAAGAAGATGAGATTTAAAATTTAAACTCTTAAGATATCCATTATAAACGCTAAGATATATTAGTTGAATTACAAAACTCTTAGCAAAAAAATAATAAATTTAAAATGTTGTTAATATGTATTCAAACATATTATACTAAGTGACTGATCTTTTTTTATTTATTTATTTTTTATTATTTATGGCAACATTTTAACAATATTATGTATTTTCGCCAATAATGGACTAAAATACTACTTATATTATAAATTATATGAATTTGAATGATCTTTTATTGTGCTGCATGCATACACATGTACCTTTCGTATTAAGTTACTCATTGATTTTTAAGTGTTGCTAAACTTTCATAAGCAAACGAGTAATATATATGGATATATTTCTCAACAAGCAAAAGCCCAAAAGCCTCCAAAGTGAGAGCACTAAAAATATTTAAGACTATATTCCACCTTAAATAAGTACCATAATATTTTGTCTGATATATAAATTCGAATGGATAAAGAGTTAAAACCTATTTTTTTTAATGGATGCAGGCACTTATTTGAAAAATATTATGGAACAATATATGTAAAAATATATTGATATACACTCTATATAATAAGAGGAAGTTAGAAATAATAATAATAATAATGTCATAAACTAAAGTCTTGCACTCTTGCCATTGTTTTTGGTCAAGGGGTGTATGAGTCAAATTGGGTTTAGACTTAGAGGAATTTTTGTTTTTTTAACCTAATATGATTATGTCAAGGTGAAAATTCCTCAATTTAATTCAACCCATCACATGTGTAAAAATCAACCAAATCTATGTGGGTCAGTTCGAATCAACGAGATGTGCTTACATGTTTCATGTTATTGTAAAAAATGGCTTTCATTAAGTATTTAAAAACTTTATATAAATATATATTTTAAATTTGAAAATTATGTTATATGAATTGAAAAATTATTACCTCACTCAAACCGATGTTCAAAATAAATTTCCACAAAATTAAAAGACATTCAAACACTATCACATTAATTTGGGTTGGGTTTAGTTGGTTTAGGGTCGAGTTTAGTTGGTTTAGGGTCTGTTTGAGATTCACTTATTTTGTTGAAATTGAATTTTTTTTGCTAAAAGTATTGTAGATAAAAGTAAAAGTTAGCTGAAATAGTATTGACAAATTTCAACTTATTTTTGGTACTATTCATGATTTTCATTGTACTATTTTATTTTATTTTTTTAATTTCAACAAAAATAAGCGAATTTTAAACCCAAAATATTTGACATTTTTTTAAAACTCTGATGTGGATTTTAAGCAGACAACAAAAAAGCATATTCAGCTCACTTTACAATTTCAAGTCCAACCCATATGGTATATACAATAGTCAATAGTCAATAGAAATATACCAAGGGCACCAAGAAAAGAAAAGGAGAAAAGCCAAAATTTTTTTTTGGCCAAAAGCGCCAGCACTTTCTGACCAATCAGACCATCGGTACAACCCGGTGTGGAGAAATGTAGTTTCATGAGGGCCCCAGTAGCTCAGGCGTGCTCTTTTTATCTCACTCACACGTACATACAATACAATATATACGCCAGCACATGATGTGTATCATAAAAATAATATATGCCATGCATAGATGGCAATGAAACACCATATATATATGATTCATCACCATCATCATGATAAAAATTCACCATGGTTAATAAATGGGTCCACTGAGTTTTTAAGCTAGGCCGTAGGGATCGATAGGGGGATAGGATTTTCCTTTCCCTTTTCAGTGTTTGAAATCCGAGGCGTTTTTTTAAAGGTGAGTGCGAAAGGTACTGTATTTTCGAGCCTCGTGCCTTTTTTTTTTTTTTTTTACTTCAGTATTTTATTTTCTACTGATATATTACCTATTATAAAATAACAATAAATATTTATTATCTCACTCACTTCTATCTTTTGGTGCAGAGCGAATTTAAAGGGACTATTCATGCGTGGAGACCCTTTCGCTTTCCACTTTTGTCCACAGTTGAAGTATCATCTCATGCTCTCTCTCTCTCTCGTTAACAACAAGAAAGACAATTGATATTAGGGATACACTTATTTTCACATATAATTTTATAGTTTTTTTTTTTTAAATTTATACAATTATGAGTAATTGATCAAGAGTGATAACTTCATATAAACAAAAATAAACATAAAATATCTACTACACTACTCACATTGCACACGATAACCTGAAATTAGATATAAAATTATGTATAGCTAGAAGTATTTAAGGAGTTTTTTTTTTTTAGGTGAGAGATTCAGGATAAGCGTGCTTTTGGATGCTTTAACATAGTACAGGTGTTGGTTTCCTAAACAAATACCAATGAAAACACATTAAAGTGCAAAGATCTCTAGCTTTACAGGACCCGAGGAAAGTGAGGCTCTAGGGTTTTTGTTTTTATTTTTTATTTTTACCTAGGTTCTGCTTGGATATTGTGTGGAAGCAAGAAATCTTTGTGTTTGCAGGTTCTTAAAGATTCAGTAGGAGAGTATAAATGTATAATAGACTATCATGGGTCTGGGACTTCAGGGTGTCAATTAGTGGGGTTTGACTGAAGCTCAGAGACTTTAATTGCTTTGTGATTTGTTGGGCGTGATATTAAGGTTTCAACAGTTTTGGTGGATGGTTTGCAGGAGAGAAATGATTATATTGATGCATGAGTTTTTTTGGGTTGTGGCATTTTCTTGTTGTTGTTGTCGTTGTTGATGATAGGAATCTGGGAGAGTTTATGGGGTATTAGACTGCATGCATGCATGGAAGTCTAAAGGTTTGCAGGGTGGGTTTTGGGAAATTTTTGGGGTAGGGTTCATGATTGATGCCTTTTGTTTTTAGGATTTTGTGTTGGACCAAGGAGAGAGGAGGAGACTGATTTGTTTGAATTTTTGGGTTGTGGAACTTGGAAATGAAATGTGCAGTGAAAGGATTTGCTTTTCCTAGCTGTATCTATTTTATGCATTTGTACAAGGATCCTCGTTTGCACCTATGGAAAAAAATGGACGAAGTTTTTGACTAAAATTTTACCATTTTCAGCTGCTTATTCTTAACTTGGTTTCTATCTTTAACCTACAAAATTTGGTGCAAACTTATGACGTGTCATTGAATTTTTTACTTACCAACGCTGAATTAATTGAATGACCCCCAATAATGTTCTAAAATGACCTAAATTCTACATTATAATTAGTCATTTCAAATCTGGAATTATTGTTGTCGACCTGTTATGAATCCCAATATATATATATATATATATCATCTATACATGTACCGTTAAAAATGAAATAATATACTAAAAAAAAAATGTAAATTGCACTAACTTAACTATGCAAGGCGTAGTTATAATAATGTCCCTCTAATCAAAACTGAGCAAAATGTATCACATAATTAATGATAATAAGCATTTTTCCTGATATCGTTAGGAATCTATCAAAGTTAATGAAAAATTCAAATTTCGATTATGTATATTTAAAGAAAAAAAAATTGATCTTCAGTATAAAATCCTTATTTTTATTTTTTAATTTCGGATTTCATATATATAAAAAATAATGATATTTGTAATTTTTTTTTTTGTATAAATAGTTACAATATACTGCTTATTCTGCAACTTGAAACATTTCTCTTCTAACCATGGATGTCAATACCGTACCGTACCGGCCGGAATATACCGTACCGGCCAGCAATCCGGTACACTCGACCCCCCTGTTTCGTACCGGAAAAAATACCGGCCGTACCGGCCTCGTACCGGTCATACCGGCCAATTTCGGGCAATACCGGCCGGTACCGGGCGTACCGGCCGGTACAGAAAAAAGTTTTTTTTTTTTTTTTTTTTTTTTTTTTTTAAGTTTTGTAATTTTTGAATTTTTGTTAGGACAAAATGGTAACTTATTTATATTAACTTATTAGTATTATTTGTTTTTTTAGTATGCAATGGTAACTTTTAAGCTTTCTATTTTATTTTTTTATTTTTTTTCCCTTTTAATTGATACTAAAGTCTAAAACCATGAATAACTAGTTCTAAATTAAGGAAATGTTTTATGGTAAAATTTTATATTTATTATAATATATATATACACAAACACATACATACATATATATATATATATATATATTTATAAATATAAAAAATAGCGGTAAACCCGAAACGGTACACCGGTATTGACCGGTATCCGAAATATATCGTACCGGTGGCCAAACCGGTACGGCCTCCGGTACGGTATTGACATCCTTGCTTCTAACCCCTCAAACAATTTGTGCATGGAGAAGGTACCAACTAAGTTAAAAGAGTTTTTATCACCTGTTTTATATATCCTTGTACGTTGGAGCAATAATTAGAAATTTCTTAACTACTATTGTGAAACTAATATGAAATCACAACCAAAAGTATATATATCATATAAAATCGTGTTTCAATCAAACTCATTTTGGGACCCCCAAACATTTTGGGACCTTAGTGTGATTTTATTTTGATAGATATGATTGAAATTTAACTTATGACATCAACTTTACGATAATTGGTCTTTATCATTAATAAGTTAAGACATTAATTGGTTTTGGTTAGGAGGGGTTCGAATTTTGAACCCCGAAATTTCTTCTCTGACGACAAGAAACTTTACCAGTTAAGCTAATTAGAATCCATATGACATTTTTCTCAAAAAAAAAAAAAAAAAAAAAGAATCCACATGACCTTAACTTTAGTGTTATTTTTCCATATTTATCTAGAGGATATTATTTTATTATCTATTTTTTAAAGCTTTATTGTAATTACCCACCTTAAATTATAAAGGTATTTATAATGTGCATCTTAAATTACAAAATTATTCAATTAACCTTTGGATTTAAGATTAATTTATTATGTCCATCCTACCATTTAAATTATTGTTCAAATCAGCAAATGTTGACAACTTATTCTCGAAATAGGGTGTTGATATATATATATTCCTATTATTTAGGGAATATAATTGCTTACTAGACATTTATTTGAGCAATGGGGACAGGTATTATAAAATAAGCTCAAGTTAGGGTATCGATTGCATAATTCTACAACGTAAGATATAAATTAAAAATATTCCTATGTAAACTTTGGACTTCGAAGTGGATAATTGTCATAAAGATTTTTTTTAATCAAATTTAAAACTTTTAGGGATTTTACACAATTTACTCTTGAATTTTTATGTGAGTTGTCACTTGTCAGTTAAGTTCTTGCATTTTCAAATTGAACAATTAACGTATTGGATATATATTATGTTTATGACAAATAGAACGTTTTTGTCAGCATTCTGTTATATATCTATCTATCTATCTTACACATTACATGCACATGATTTTGTAAAAACAAAAAATGAAAAGAAAAATAGATGAGATGCTAGCCTACGAGATTAAGTCCAACGTTCACTAAATTGCTAAAGTGACACATACTTACGGGTGAATCACATAATACAAAAGAAATAAAAATTGAATTAAAAAAAAATACGAAATAACTTTCTAAATAGTGCTCCTGGTGGGATTTAGAAACCAAGTTGTACAATTAGTTGTCCAAATAGAAATGTATAGGCTAAATTGACCTTAACATTCATAAAGTGATATTTGTGAACCTCTTGTATTTGGACAGAACTTAAAAATCCTTAGGAATTTAAAAAAAAAATAATGAGTTTTAAATTAGTGAAAATTTCAATACTATCATTTTCAATTTTTTATTTTTAAGGTGGGGGGATAGGGGCAAATTTTCATTGTTGGGATGAGTATATCTATTTTTTTTTTTAAAATTTTAAATATTAGTATATCATAGTAGTTACAATGATTTGTTTTTTCTATGGTAAATATTTAAAAGAAAAAGCTCCAAGGGATCAAGTTCGGGCTCTCCCTTAATGCTAAGCAGTACAACTTACATCAATGATAAATAACATATGGCAAAACGGTGGCAATAGAGGTTCTTGGTCATGTTACGGTGTAAGTGAGGGCATCATGGTATCGTGGTTGAGGACTTCAGGCATAAAAGTGAAAATTTCAAAGATGTTGAATATCATGACAATCTTAAACTAAAAGTTTACTACAATCATCCAACCGAACCGTTGATTTCTCCGGGATGAATAAAGGTTTCACAATGGTTTTTTTTTTTGAAAGTATTTCACAGTGGTTTTTTCGCTACATCTTTCAAGCCTTTTACTCAAGTGTGTGTCGTGTGAGTGTGTGATGAGTCTTACATCGGACATATACTTGATTAATTTGCACTTTATTAACAACTACAAGGAGTTTCAATTCTTCTTAAAAGCAAGGAGTTTCAATTGTAATTAGTCATTTTGAGGTATAACATAAATGTCACTAGCATTTTTCCTTAGGTCATTACAATATATGACCAATGCAATATGAATTTTTTTACCCTAATGTCAGTGTATCATTCTTTTTTGGGTCCAAATCAATATTTTGGTTGAGAACTATAAGTTGTAAGTGATTCCTTTTACTAATACTTGTGGAGCCAAAACTAATGTGGTTATCAAGTCTCAGAAAGCCCAAAGTCAAGCTCATGTATTGTCCAAGCTGGGTCTTGTTAAATCCACCCAAATAAATAGCCTAACAACAGTCCAATATGAAAACCCATATAGTTAGTCCAAAGTTTCATTTCATTAACGTATCTTTGTGTGTGTCTGTGATCAGTAGTAGGTGGAGAATGGGAACATAAACATATACCTATGTTTTTTTAAAAAAAAACATAAACATATGTTTTTTTTAAAAAAAACATACACGTTTGTTTTTTGAGAAAAAAACATACACATATGTTATATATGTGTATGTGTGAAAACATATAGTATATAATATAAGCAATAACCAAACATTAATAACTGCTTTTAAAGAGGTCTGAAAGACTTTGATTGAACTCCATCATCAAGCTATTATACCCAACCAAAAAACATCACATTCATTTGGGCGAGTAGTATACAATGTATAATAGGGATGCCACTGTGGACATCCCCATACCCAACCCAAGTAAAGACTTCCTTGTAAGAAAGATTCATGGACCCTTAGTCGTTGATGCGATAATTGAGTCCATAAAATGGAATACGGTGGAAGATATGATGGTTATTTTACAGCCCAAATTGTTTGCTATAAGGGCTCCAAAAACACATCTTGAGTAAGCCCATTCATCTAGGCCTCAAATTGCATAATGACACCTGACAATACACCTAAGAAAAAAAAAGGATTAATAAATTTGCACTAACTAATTTTTCAATTTAAAATTAAAAGACATATATGTACCATACTCATATCCAACAAGTACCCCCCTATTCTAGCAATGAAAGCTAAAATAATATTATATGATGTCCATGTATTGTTAGCTCAATAATAAATTCCTTTAGGAATTCCTAGTTAGTTATTTTTTATCATATAGTTATTACGTAAAAGGATAATTGAAATTTTTATGTCTCTGTGCAACATTGGCACATCCCTCAACCATGGATCCATAGAAGAGTTTAAACCAAATGAATTGACAATAACTCCTAAGGTTTCATATAAAAAGTAATAGGGGGATAGAGAGAAGTAGTTATAGTACACACATAAATAAATATTAGTGTCCAAACGGTGTCTTTAATAATGGCCTTCTCTCCTTCACAATAGAGTAGAGTTCCCAAAACTAAAGCCTTGAATTATCTTGAACTCATAATTCCAATTACAAAATTTTTGTTTGTCATTTATATGCGTATCACATAGTAATAATTATAATTTGATTTAGTTGCCATAGAAATATATATTTCATATAATTTAGATGAATTATGAATATTGCATGTTAATCATCGTAAATGTTATTTAATGATCATAAAACTATATGTTTCATGAGACACACTCTTGTATACATATTTATAAACATAACTATATAAATATGTTTATGTGGTTCCATGAGTAACCTTCATAAATTGGAATTTTTATTTTTCAAAAATATTTTTTAGGATTTTAGTGTTGGATGATTCCATAATTTTGGTTCTAATCACAATTCAAGTTTTAATATAATTCATTCATTGTAAAAGATTGGAAAAAACTATCTTGAAATTGCTTTAAAAAAAAAAAAAACACATTTTGGAGAATTTTGCTCAAGCAAAAGTGAAACTTACTCAAGTGATCAAAAGACTCACTTAAGTGAAAGAGAACCTCACTTGCGCAAAACAAAAACCAACCCAAGACTTTGCATATCCCTCACTCTTGGTTCCTTCGAGTGAGGCTACTTGGATATATTTTCCTAATTCATTTTAACAAAGTTTTGTACAATTCTTTCTAAACCCTAATTGTGCACCTATATAATGCTTCCTTTGCCTGAAATTTTGAAAGAGAAGAGGTTGTGAAACCATGAGCTATTGAGAAATATTTGTGGCTCTTATCTATTGAGCAAAACCTTAATTTTTTACCCACTTTGTTTATGATCCCAAAGTGAGTGTATGATAGATTGAAACCATAGAGTTTATTTCCAATGAGGTTTATTACTATCAAATCTTCAAGAAGGGTCCTTGGAGTGTTATAGATTTTGGTTTCTACTGACGATGAGTTCATGGAAGAAGTTCATTGAGTAAGATTCCAAAGATTCCGGGTCTACTGTAATAGAATGGTAAAAGGCAAGTTGTTTGTAGATTTTGCAATAGAATCTATGTATACAAAAGTTTTGTAGTAGACTATTGTAACTATTTTTCCATAGTGAATTTTCTATAGGACTAGGTTACTATAATGATTTTTTTAATATATATATATATATATATATATATTTTATATTTATTGAAGTGGTTCTTTGTTTTTAACTTTATTATCAAATTTTGTTTTGTAGTAGACAAAATTTGATGGAAATTTATGAGATGTCATTGAATTTTTTACTTACCAACGCTGAATTAATTGAATGCCCCCCAATAATTATATTAATTAACCTAAATTCTACATTATAATTAGCCATTGCAAATCTAGAATCATTGCTATATATCAAACTATTATGAACAAGGAAGCAATAATGTATCAGGAAAATATACTGCACTGGCCATTGTTGAGGTCTAAAATATTACAAGTATTGAAATCCAAAACTAATGGGCCCTTAAAGATGAGGAGGGCCCAATCTGTGAGCCAATGCCCATTTAAAATGGGTAAAAGGAAGCCTAAGCTCATGAATGGGCAAGCCTAGGTCTTAGAAAAGGAAGAAAAGAGAGAGGAAGCTTGCCCTTGCCTCTATGGGAAGAATTCTCAAAGAGCCTAGAAAGAGACAGGACCGGGATACCTAGGAGTTGCCAGAACTAGGGAAGGAGATCCTCGGGAAGTGCAGGAAAGAATCAGTTGGGAGTTGGATAGCTCAGGGAAGCATGTTCATGGACACAAGGAACGAAGAAAAACATGTCTCATCAACTGCCTACAACTCAAAAGAAAAGGCTTTGGGAACAGATGATGACTTAGGAACTAGCACTTGATGAAGGGAAGCTTGGTACCTCGGGAAGAGCAGAAAGGTAGATCATGAATGAAGGTGGCTGGGGATCTTTCGGCCTGATAGAGAGGAATCTGCCTATTTAGAGAAAAAAGACAAAGGGTGAGGCAACCAAAAAGGGGTTCTGAAAAAGTCTCTCTAGAAGCCTTAGAAAAAGAGATTATAAGTTAGCCCCCAAGACCCCCCAAAAGAGGAAGGTCAGTTGGGAACATTTTTGGGGGAAACCTCATAAGAAGAATATAGTGAGAAAATGAAGAAAGAACTAGCCACAAAAGTTGTTAACACAACATTAGTTCTGGTACTCAGGGCAGCAAATGGATGAAATCAATGGCACACCAAAAATCGTAGGAAGGAACTATAAAAGGGGGATTAAGCCATCAACAAGATTCAAGGAGAAACAATTAATAAGAGCAAAAAGAGCCTTAAAGAGACTCATTAAACCTCGTAAAATAGAGAAAAAAGGGAAACACTGTGAGGGATCCTGAGATAAGTGCTGAAAGATACACTTGGATTCAAGGGGATTCAAACCTCACAAGTCTTGAAAGTCTACAAAGAGCTATCTAAATTTGTGACTTTTGAACTTATTTGAACCTTGTGGCATATCCTAGTAAGAAATAGGGCCCAATGTACTAAAAACTCAAAATAATGATATATCACCTTATTTTCTGAGGATCCCTGACATCTTTACTCGCTTTTTCTCTATTTCTTTACTGTTTCTCAGCCATTTATTTTACAATATGTATATATTTGCATGTATGAATATGTATGTGTTGTAGGACCCTTGTTTTGTGCATCACTTGGTTTGTAATCAGTCCAATATAGTTGTGGTAAACCAAGCCCAATCCACCAAATATCAAGTATAAAACTCTTTGGAGGCTCAGGATCATTGTTTCCACTTGGGTTTGGGTACTGTCCAAAATAAGAACCCACAGCCATTAAATCGTTACCAGTACTTCTCCAAAACATACTGGAAAAAATACCGAGTTGTACCGGCCTATTTTGGCAGTACTGGCTAGTATTGGCGTTTCGGCCGGTACAATTAAAAAAAAATTATTAACAAACATTTTATTTAATCTAATATATTGGTAATGTACTTAAGCTAATATGTAGGCTTAAAAAATATGTGGATTTTAAATTTTATGTCGATAAACATAAAAGTTCGTAAATTCATTATTTATGTATAGAAATATATAAATAGCGGTAAACTCGAAACGATATACCGGTACTGAAATATTTCATTCCCCTGATCAAACCAAAACAGCCTCCGGTACTAAATTGACTCATTTAATTATGAATCTCAATAAATATATATATATATATATATACTGTTAAAAATGGAATAAAATACTATATAAAATATGTAAATTGCACTATCTTATCTATGTAAGATGGATTTATAATATCCCTCTAAAATTCAAAACTGAGAAAATGTGTCACATTATTAATTAGAATAAGCAATTTTCCTAATATTGTTAGGAATTCTATCAAATTTAATGAAAATTTTGAATTTCTATTGTGTGTGTATATATATATATAGTTTAAACGAAATTGATTTTCCATTAAATTTGATAAAAAAAAATTATAACCAAAGGACTTGAATTTGATCTTCTGCATTAATTTTTTAAAAAAATTTCGGACTTTCATATATAAAATTATGATATTCGTCACCTATTGTTTGTATATCCTTAGTACATACAATAATTAGAAATTTCTGAAGTACTATTGTGAAACTAAATATGAAACCACAACCAAGAATATATATATCATATAAATCGTGTTTCAGTCAACCTCAATTTTCAATCAAACCAAATTATCTTCAAAATTGGAATTTAGGAGAGAAGTTTAGAAATTGTTTTGTATTTTTTTTTTTTTTGAGAAAGCGAAATTGTTTTGTAGTTGAAACTTGAAGAACAATTAACAATTAATTGAGAGCATGGAACTAAATTAACTACTTATTACGAGTATATGGCAAAAATGGGGGTAAATTATTTTTCTTTTTAAAAATTAGGTTTGGCTTACTTCTAGTACATTTTTAATTGGATATATCTTTTTATTTTAAATATATAATGACAAATGTTAGTGGATTTTATTCCCCACATTTTATTTAGTTAGTGAGTGATGTGACAATTTCTCATTAAAATAAAAGAAGATTCCTTTTAAAAAAGTATTGGAGGGAAGCCAAATCTTAAAAATTTTCCCAATGTTAATGACAAGTGTAGAATTGAATTTTGGGTATATATGTCAAAATAATTATTAATACTTTTATTAGGATATGATTACCTGGTGAATTTAGAAGGTAGGGAAATGGATATGAAAACAAATTTCAATCCAAATATTTGTTAAAGTTTGTTTTGGGACCTTAGTGTGATTTTTATTTTGATAGATGTGATTGAATTTAAATTATGATATCCATTTCATGATGAATGATCTTTACCATTAGGCTAAGGTATCAATTATTTTTGTGTAGGCGAGGTTCCAAATATTGAATTTCGAACCTCAAATCTATTCTTCGACAACAAAATATTTTACCAATTCAATTAACTAGAATTTACAAGAATTTAGTGTGGATATTCCATATTTATCTATAGGCTATTATTTTATTCTCTAATTTTTAAAGCTTTATTGTAATTACCCACCTTAAATTATAAAGGTATTTGTAATGTACATCTTAAATCACAAAATTATTCAATTAATCTTTTAATTTGAGATTAATTTATTATGTCCATTCTACCATTTAAATTAGAGAAATGCTACGTCCACAATATTTTTACAAAAAATCTTAGTTGGCAGGTTGTTATAGGTTTTTAATTTGAATCCACTATTGAAATAACTTTATTGCCACTAGCAACAACAAGTAACAACTCATTACATAGGATTTGTTGTGAAAGTGTTGTGAAAATGTTATGGATATAACATTTTTTTTAAAAAAAAATTATTGTTTCAATCAACAAATGTTGACAACTTATTTGCGAAATAGGGTGTTTATTATTATTATTACTAGTCGCTAACCCGTGCGATGCATGAAATAGTTAAATAAATATTTAATTAATCAACCTCACATTAAAAGAAAAAGCTAGTTAAATAAATATTTAGTTAATCAACCTCACATTAAAAGAAAAAGCTAAAAGAATCAAGGAAAGATTGATTTGCCCACCAAGAAAAAGCTAAAAAGGAAAGAAAAAAAAAAGACATTGAAAAAGAAAGAAAGAAAAAACTATTTTTTATTTTTTTTTTATAGAAAATAATGTTGAAAACTAAAGCAACATTAAGATAATGGGAAATCTATTTGCAAAGGATTGCAACCTTTGTATGTTTACTTGGCTCAAGGTCAAAATCCAAATTCAATTTTGAAACAATGAAAACACACTTCATATTAATTGTAAATCAGTCTCACTACATAAATTCACTTTTCGCTCTAATGTATTTTGTAGATCAAATATTGTCAAAAGAATTCCAATAAACACTATTGCCACATCTATATTTGTTGTAGGCATTTAATTTACATGGAAGCTAATAGCAACTGCAATAGCTATCATGGTTGCTCAATGCTATGACAATCTAGATCCAAACATTCTCCTTCTAGAATCTCATCTCTTTTCTTTAAACCTACACATCAAGCTTTGTGAACATGCATTCCCCTCATCTTCATGGAAGAACAAAAGAAAATGACATCAATTACAGATCTGAAAATAACATGTATACATATACCATATAAGAGGTTAATACTTACTGATAATTGTCCACAAAACTGCATAATAATAATAAAATAAAATAAAAACAACAACAACAACAACAAAATACACTTTACAAATTAATGCCAAGTGCATGTTCTTCCCAAATGATCTCTTAGGCAACCCCTTTTATGTTGACTATAGACTAACCCAATTCAACAACAAAAAAATGATCAAATCAGAATCAAGCAGATCAGTAATTGAACAAAATTTACAAAACCCTAGTTAAATTTCTAGTCTACTAAAAATCCATACAGATTTTACTCAAAACAACAAATAGTTTTACAGATCCGAACACACACCAAAAAAAAAAAAAAAGTTGAAGTACTCAGCATTGTTTTTGTTTAGAGAAAATATCGGAGGAGAAAAGAGAGAGACTGTGAGAGAAGAGAAAATCTAATTATATTAATCGATTGCTAATTAATCGAATTGAACCCTAGGTTTGATAATGAAAAAAAAATCAACTTTATGCAATTTTGATAAAAAAATCTCAAAAAAGAAGAAGAAGAAAGAAATAGAAGAAGAAGAAGAAGAAAACAAAGCCTAGTTTTCTGAAACAAGGTTCTAATTTAACCATTTGATGCAATCTGTATATTTTTTAATGAAAAAAAGTAGAAATTGAATTCAAATCAATCGAAAATTTCAGATCCGATGTGAAATCATATAGATTACTTGAAAATATGCTGAAATCAGCGAAGAGAGAGCAAAGCAAGCTGAGATAAAGCTTTAAACTGAGTGAATGAGCAAATGGGGATGGCTTGTAAGGGAGAGGCCTGAGGAATAAAGAGAGAAAGGGGAAATGGAAGAACCCAAGACAAAGCGGAGAGAGAGCTTAAAGGTTAGCTGGTATGTATAGAAAATGAATGTGAAAATGGGTCCTTTATTGTGTATTCATACTCAAAAAATGAAACCACAAAAATGAAAATGAAAATTGAATACACCATTTTTTTTAAACCAAACAGCACCTTATTATTTGATCTTGCAAGTTGTTCCAGGATATTTTGTGTTAATTTGCACCTCAAGACTTGTTATACTCCTTTGTGGGTACATTTTAACCTGTTCAAAGTGGTTTTTATGTGTATTTAATCTTCGGATAAATTGGTCTTTGAAAAACTAACCTTGCATTGTATCAAGGTTTTGTGAAGAAATTAAAAGATTAGTCCTAAGGTTTCAGCTTCAAAATCTGTGGGTAAGTAAATAAAACCTTATTTGATTTTGGGTATTTTGATGGTGTGATTGTTTTCTTTAGTTTCCCTCTATGTTTTCTAATTTGATTGTTAGAAGCTGACTTTGTGGTTTTGTGTTAGCTATTTGAAAGATTGAAGATATAATGGTCTTTTAGATGCCTATTCATGTAATCTAACATGTATAGTATGGGTATAAAATACCTACATGAAGTGAAGGTCAATTGCTATTAGTTGATGATTTTGTAAAAAAACATGTTAAAACTGTCACTGTGACAGATTTGGTGTTTACAACAAGAAAAATCTGGATTAAATCATATTCTGTGAATTAGGATGTTAGAAGTAGTTTTTATAAATTCTAAGACACTTATGGTTGTTATGGAAGTGGTCTCACAGCATTTGGATTAATATAAAAATAATGGTTTAATTTCTAAGTTGCATGAAATTCTGTCAGGACAGATTTGAGCATGTTGTCTTGTATGATTTTTAATTAATCATGGTTTTATTCTTTGACTCTGAAATTGATATGGTATATACTAGACATCTAGGGGATTGGTTCTGTAAAATTTCATGACGTTTGGATGGGTATGGACAGCCCATTTGTATTTTACAAATGAGGTATATGTTGCTAAAATGAGCAGTGAACTGCATATGATACACTTGACTTTGAGGATTTAATTCTAAAGTTAGTGTGAATTTTTTCAGCTATAAATTAGTATGATCATCCTTTGGTATGTTTGAATCATAGATAAATTTTATGCCTTGGTTTCTCTATGGTTTGATACATAATGTGTTAGATGAATGTATCATGTGCTTTAGGGAACCTTTGTGTGATGGGAATTAAGATTTTCTTGAGTTTGAGAGTTAGGTTATGATTCATGTATAAGTTTAAATACTTAGGAAGAATTTGTCAGTAATAAGTTTTGGTCTTTCATCTAGGTAACGAGAACGAGAACATAGACACTTGAGCTCCTCTTCTACAAATCTCTCTTGTCTTCTATTTTCAGGTAAGGGATATGTGACATGTGTGTTTGATAAGTATAAAAATTGTTTAGAAAACTATTATGCATTAAAATCTTTTAATTAGAGATATTACATATAAGCATGATTTAAGTAAAATATATGTTCGTGAGTTGTTCAATCTTATATATATATGATAATTTTAGCATATTGATGCTATTACTTATATCACGAACATAATATTTAAGAATGAAGTGGATATGTTACTATTATAAAATATTTGTGTAAAAGCATAATTATCATAAAAATATAGTTTTCGGTTATTCCATTGTTATGATCTGAATTCAGCCAGTAGGGGTTATAGTACTGGTATTTCCATAGAGATTTTGATTTGCCATTACAAATGGTGAGGACTCTGCTGTACCCGCCTTCGTTGGGAATGACCAACTTGTGGAGGATGCCAACCGACCCCTATGGTTGATGATATGATCACATCGAAAGGGGTGATACTTTCTGATATGATTTTGAGATTTCCTAGCATTGTGGGGAATACTGGATGCCTGGCACTATGTGCTAGAAGCCTCCCAAAGTTGTGACAAACTTACAACTAACATGTATTATAAATGAGCTATTAAGCTATTTGAAAATTATAAGAAAGTATGATGATAAGAAAGGTATGTTGAATGTGTTATAAGTTTGATGAGAAATTTATAATAAAGTATTTTATAGTCTTTTTAAAGATAAGGTTACTGAATTATGTTTATGTTCTTTATTATGTCCTTTTACTATTATATGAAAGGAAAATGAAATATTTTCATCTAAAAGCTCATAAGTTATTTTAAGAACAATATGAATAGTATGAAGGCTATTTTATCAAAGCTGGCGTATTCATAAAATATTTGATTTACATGCATTCTTATTAAAGGCCTAAGGAGCTTGAAACCTTACTGGGCTTCGCAGCTCATCCTATTATATTTCAATGCACAGGTTCTTTCTTGGAAGCAGTGAAAGTATTAGAGATGACAAGGATTTTGTGATTCTTATTTGTTAGAATGTATAATTTTTTGTTGTACACTATCTTGCCTCTATTCTGTTCCAACACTGCTTTCATTTTAGTACGTTTTTGAATGTCTTCTTTTACAACTTCAGCAAGTATAACCAAATTCTTGTAGTCCTCAACTCGAGAAGTAGTCAAATGTTGTCTAATTTTGAAATTCAGCCCTTTGCGAAACTTCTTAACCCTTAAAGCTTTAGTAAAAACAAGGTGGGGAGCAAAACGAGACAACTTTGTAAACTTTGCTTCATATTGAGCAAACCCCATACTCCCTTAGACAAGTTCATCGAAATTTGTAGGAACTTTTGCAAAGAGCTGAATTTCAAAATTAGACAACGTTTGACTATTTCTCGAGTTGAGGACTACAAGAATTTGGTTATACTTGTTGAAGCTGTAGAAGAAGACATTCAAGAACGTACTAAAATGAAAGCAGCGTTGGAAAAAATAGAGGCAAGACAATGAAGTTTAACCAGCCCTAGAAAGGAAAATCCTCCCTTAACTCCTCCAAGAAGAATGTTTTTCAATACCTACCAAAAGCTGGAGGAAAATGTTCACATTGTGGAAAGCCTCATTTCGGGGAATGCCTTGCTGCCAACAGTACATGTTTTCATGGTGGGAAACCTAGTCATTTTATTAAGGATTTTCCAAATAATTCTAACAAAGGGTAGGTTTGTAAATAAGAGTTTTGCTAAACATTTAGCTATGTAATAAATAAGAGTTTTGCTAAACATTTAGCTATGTAATATTTACACAAATACCTTAAGTTTCAGCCAAGTGGTAATCTTGCAAAGTTCAAATGAAATGAAGTTTCAAGGTTTTTATCATTTTTGTATATTATGACTTTTATGCAAGAAAATAAAAAGGAATACAAGAAACGATTCTTGTTAAGCACCTTCAGTTTAAGTTGGTTTGTGTTGGTATTAAGGTAAACTAGATATTAAAATGCAGTCATGCTCTAAATTTTGAAGTACAGCTTTAGGTTATGATAGACACACTCTTATATACATATTTATAAATATAAATTTATGGGTATGTTTATGTTTTTCATGAGCATTGTATATAAAGTAAACTTCAAAAGTTGGAATTTTTATTTAAAAAAAAAAATATTTGTTAGGATTTTAGTGTTGGATAATTCCATAACTTTTGTCGTAATCACAATGCAAGTTTTAATATAATTCATTCATTGTAAAAGATTGGTAAAACTATCTTGAAATTGCTTGAAAAATGAAAAGCATTTTAGAGTATTTTGATTGAGCAAAAGTGAAGCTTGCTCAAGCGATAAAAAGCCTCACTCAAGAGAAAGAGAACCTCACTCATGCAAAACAAAAAACCAACCAAAGAATTTGTGTATCCCTCACTTTAGGCTCCTTTGAGTAAGGCTGCGTGGATCTATTTTCCAAATTGCTTTTAACTACGTTTTGCACCATTTTTTCTAAACCCTAATTGTGCCCCTATATAATGCTTTCTTTGCATGAATTTTCGATAGAGAAGCAGTTGTGACACCTTGAGCTATCGAGAAAAATTTGTTGCTTTTATCTATTGAGAAAAATTTCTAAACCTTAATGTTTTACCCACTTGCTTGTGATCCAATGAGGAATACTACTATAAAATCTTCAAGGAGGATCCTTGGAGTGCTATAGATTTTAGTTTTTACTGAAAATGAGTTCGTGGAAGAAGTTTGTTAAGTAAGATTCCGAAGATTCTAGGGCTACTGGGGTAGAAAGGTAAAAGGCAAGTCGTTTGTAGATTCTGCAATAGAGAATCTAGCAATACAAATGTTTTGTAGTAGATTGTTGTAACTATTTTTTTCACAATGAATTTTCTTTAGGACTGGGTTACTATAATTATTTTTCTATTGAAGTGGTTCTTTGTTTTTTACATTCTTACCAAATATGTGCGCTTTTACAAAATTTATTCGATTGGGGTCTTTTGTATAATTTCATTTCAAATTTTGTTTAGACTTTGTTCAATTGAATTATCTAAATTTCAAGTTTATTCGATTCAGGTCTTTCATATAATTTCGTTAAAAAATTTCCATTAACAAAAAAATTTCTCACTTGAAAAAATTCTATAAAATTAATAAAAATATTTGATAGATTTTTTATATGAGAATTTGTTTTTCAAATTTTTTATTTTATTTTATTTTATTTTTTTGTTAAAGAAAAAGTAATAAATCATCAGTATAAAAATCTTAATCAAAAGTTTAATTGCACTTTAATAATCTACTTAGAATCTTAGATTCAGCATATACGTATTTACAAATAGCGTGTAGCTTATTTGGCAAGTAATATATTCATGTGACATTTACAAAACCACAAACTGATTCAGTTCTAAATAGAAGTCGAACACACGCACACACACTCAAAAATAAATAAATAAATAAATTAATAAACAGTTTAATTTATATCAAGTTTGTCTAGATTCTAGAGTAATATCATATTCAGTTTTAGTTAAGATTCATATATGTGAAATTTGCAAATTAAAAATAAACATTGAAATTATGCATGTGAAAGAACTAAAAATTTGAAACTTGATTTTGGAGAGAACCAAAAGTAAACTAGTTTTTAAAGATATAAAACTAGGTTGCATTTTCAGCCATTTTATATGGTGTGTTTTTGTGTTAGAACTTTTTTTCCTCTTTTGTGTGTGTGTGTTTGTTTCTAAAAAGAAAAAACAATTAAAATAAGTTTTATTTTCCTTTTTTGAGGAAGAGACACGGGCTTGGGCTTCGTTAACTCCATATATTTTCACTCCTATTGACTCAAGACTAGCAATGATTTGTCTGCAGATTGCACCCTTACAGTACCTTCCTGAGGTTTTCTTCCACTTCCAAAGGTCCAATTTTGTCCCAACTTTCCACCACCTAATCCTAAAACATATACAAAAGCGTCAAGCTCCTTGGAACTCAAGTTCCCCTACTTTATGTATTCGATTTCCTGCAATTTAGGCCTACTGATAAGGAAATTCTCATAACTAACCAGTTCTTCGTTTTCTATAAATAAAAAGCATAGAAAGTGCAATAAAACTTGTTAGGATAAGAGTTACTAAAACAAACAAATATTAACAGCTTTGTTTGAGCTGAGTGAACAAGATACAATGATGCATAGATCCTCATCATGTGCATCTATATCTTTAGAATGTCCCACATCCCTTTCAACTTGCACTTGTTTTCCTGGACGAGTAAGTGTTAATTCAATTGCCAAGCAACTGCACTGGAATAGGTCACAAGAACCGGAAAACATTATTTAGTACACTTAATGCCCAATTGCCCATGACAAACATAGATGCAATGACTTAATTGTTGTATATATAGGTATATACATGAATAGGTTGCAATAATAATGATGTTTAAGTTTGGGGAATATTGTTTCATAAAGTTATTAAAGTGAAAATTCAAGTTTTGGAATTTTCTTAGTGAAAATTTGAAATTCAGCATTTTCGATCGGTTGAAACATTGGCTCGATCAATCGAAATAGTAAGAAAATAATTGTGGAGTTTTTAATTGGATGGTTCCTTTCAGCAACTCCATTTTGCTGAAAGCATAACACCAGTAGGAGGAAGGAAGATTGGACTGATACAACATGGACAAAACACTTTCAACTATGTGCTTATGCTTCCTTTCAGCAACTCCATTTTGCTGAGGAGTATAAGGACATGAAAGCTGATGGTGGATGCCATGATCTAAGCAAAAGGACTTAAAAGAATTATTAACATATTCACTCCCACCATCAGTCCTAAGTGTTTTGATTTTAACCCCAAATTGATTCTCCACAAGAGTTTTAAAGTGCAAGAAAATAGTAAACACCTCAGACTTTTGTTTAAGAAGAAATAGCCAAGTAAATCTACTAAAGTCATCAACAAAAATGACATAGTATATATATCCAAGAACAGAAGGAACATGAGCAGGGCCCCAAACATCACTGTGAACAAGTTGTAAAGGACAAGAACTAGACTTAACATGCTGTGAAAATGGAAGTTTGTGCATCTTAGCACTTATACAAGATTTACATTGAGAGCAAATGTCATTATGTACAGAAATTGCAACATTATTATAGAAAGAAGATAAAGCAGAATGAAGAAGCTTGGAGCAAGGGTGACCAAGCCTTTGATGCCACAGCATTGCCTCATTGGAAACAAGAGTGTGAACAAATGACTTGAAAGCAAGAGATGAAGTAAAAGCTATATCAGCAGAGAGTTGTGGGGGGAATGGAATGGGATATACACCATCCTTACTCAGGCCTTGATAAAGAACCTTCCCCCTAGCCAAATCCACAATTAAGAACTGATTGGCATCAAAATAGCAAAAGGCATTGTTTTGTAAACAAAGTTTGTGAACAGATGAAAGATTGGAAGCCAAATTAGGAACCCTAAGAATATTGTCTAAACGAAAACAATGAGAAGGTATTTGAAGCTTACCATCACCAACATGAGTCATAGACAACTCTTGCCCATTTCCAACAGTAACAGTTTCATGACCATTGGTAGCTTGTGATTTCAAAGAAAGCTGAGAGAGATTAGGTGTAACATGGTCAGAACACCTTGTATCAGTAAGCCAGCTTGATGGATGTGTTGAAGTAGATAGGCAATAGATGCCATAGAACTAGCTACCATAGAACTAGTTGCCATAGATTCTAACTTGGATGGAGCATGTCTGCCTTGATAGGCAATGTGACCATTCTTGTCACAAATTTGACAAGTAGGTCTTGAAGATTGAGATGACCCTTAAGACTGGAAAGAGGGAAAACCAGAACCACTCTTGTGCTGAAAAGTAGGAAGTTGAAGAATACCCGTTGCACTTCTAGAGGAATGACCAGAGGATTGACCATTATTAAACCCAAAATTAGGACCAAAATTATTAAATCCTCTGCCACGACCCCTCTGATTTCCATTTCTACCTCTTCCTCTAGTGGTATTCTGATTAAAACCACTCTGAAGAAGCATAGCCATAGCTGTATCCCTAGTCACAGACTTCTTCTTAATAGCTCTCTCTTCAGCATTCAACAATGTATTCAACTCCTCTATAGTAACTACATCATTACGGGTCCTTATGGTAGAACAAAATGCACTATATTCATTTGGTAAAGCTTTTAAGACTAAATGTATAAGCTCTTCCTCATCAACAAACACAACAACGAAACTCAATCTATCCCTAGCTTCTTTGATTCTTTGAAAGAAATTATCCATGCTTTTAGGACCTTTCTTAATGCTCAATAATTCATTCCTCAAACTCAAAACATGAGAACGAGATACAGAAGCAAACCTCTTTTCAAGCATATTCCAGACCCCCTTCGCAGATCTCTGACCAATTGTGAGAGCTAGAACCGATGGTGATAGAGTAGAATTGATGAAGGTGAAAAGAGCTTGCTCTCTGCTTCTCCAATTGATATACTTTGGATTAGGTTCTCTAGTGAAATTTCTAGAACTATACTTTAAGAAATGATCAGGAGCTACACATGAATCGTCAAGAAAACCAATCATGGCATAGGCCTCAAGAATCACAATGATCTGATGCTTCCAGACGATATAATTGGTGAAGTTAAGCTTCCCAGTCATCATACTTGACATATTTGACAAGAGGAGTAACGATGGATTCAGCAAAGAGCTTGTGGTAGTAGTAGTTGAATAAGTTGTAGAAGAATTGGAGCTCGGAGTAGAAGCCATTAATGGTGGCTCTGATACCATGAAAAGTAAAGCAATGCAAGATAGGAAATGAAGAAGAAAACAGAGAAAACTTAGAGAATAGAAACGATTTCAATGAAAATGAGAAATTCTGTTGTTGCTTCACTTGATCTGATACAATCCCCAAATATATATACCTTAACTTCCTCCGTATAATGTGGAATGGATTAACAAACTCTGATTCAATCATTCTAGATCACTAACACGTGTACAGACTCTATCCTTCTTAGCTAACTTATGTTACCTGCAGTTTTGCCTATTATAACTATACTATAGGTTGCTTACCAGCTGCTTTATCACCAGCTTCAGCAGCTCTGTCATCAGCATTACCATCTTGTGCCTGAACCTTTACCTTAGCTTGTACAAGTGCATTTACAAGTTTGAGGTTTGTGTGTTGCAACCTTAATCCGACTTGTGATGCTAAGGAAATTGTATGTGTGAAGCTATAGGCCATATGTGATGCCGAAGAAATTCTATAGTGATTCTAAAACAACCTAGGTTTGATACCTAGAAACCTATTTCTCACTCATCTCCCTAGCATCTTGTCTGTTTAGTGTTGTTCCCTTCTTTTAGTGTAATATTTCCAAATCAATGATTACCTTTTTTTATGCTAACACCAACAAAATCAAATTCTATAAGAACACATTATTGATATGGGCAGTCGTGTAGAAATATGGAAGAAAAACTATGAATACTATAATAGACTTAGAACACTGTAACGTTTCTCATATAACCAAAAGGCAAAAGTAAGTACTCTTTTTCTTTTTGTTGATAAGTTCAAAATTAACTACTCTTTGAGGCAAATTCACCATCTTTAACTACCTACACTAGGGGTTGTTTGTGGGTCGGTTGTTATGATGGTTTTGAGTGATGTTTTCCAATTGATCCGACCTTGTCAGTTTTCCGAAGTCACCAACTGAACTACAGTGCTGGAGGTCTACGGTGCATTGGTTTGTGAATTTCAGAGCAACCAAAGAGGCCAAGAAGACCAAGATTGGCAGAGATTAGCAAAGATCTAGAATGGGATGACAGATATTGATGGAGATGGAGATTTGCAATAGGACAGTGACCTGCAATGTCTGGCGTCTGAGTGTGAGTGGTTACAATGAAGAGGGGCAAAAACTGTGCAGAAGCAGTAGAGAGAAAAAAAGAAAAAAAAAGAAAAGAGGACGTAGAGAGGAGAGAGTAGAGAAAATCGGTTTACATAGACAAAGGGAAGAAGAAGAAAAGAGGAGAATGGAGAAGACAAAGGGAGAAGGAAAAAAAAAGATGGAACGTCAAAGAAAAGGGAATTAATAAAAGGAAATTTACAGGATGTGCTAAGAACCTTAGTTTAGAAAATATTTTTAAAATTTTTTTATGAAAAACGAATAAAGCAATTGATTACTTTATTTATTTTTTTTTTATAGCTTTTTATACTTCTTATAGTAGTAGTATTAAAAGTTTCCTGAAATGGTCTATTAATAAATGCTCTAAAGCACCCGTTGAATGAATAGGAAAGAGAAGAATAAAGAATGAATAGGAAATTAGAACAGAAAATAATGAAGTGGTAGATGGATAGAGAAGAATAAAGAATGAATAGGAAATTAGAATAGAAAATAATGAAGTGATAGATGTGTGGCAGTTAGGGAGGCAAGAGATTAGGAGGCTTGAGCGTTTGGGATGTAAAATAGAAGAATTTATTAGGTGTGAACATATTTGTAAGATTTTTCTTTTCATTCCCCTTAAAATATTTCCATGTATACTAATATAATTAGAAATTAAATTATAACTTGATTGGTTGGTTTGGTTTGGTTTTAAAGTGTTATATTAGACCTTTACTTAATCGACATCATAGGTGCCTTTTTTCCTGAATAAGCATCAAAATGAACCATGATAACTTAGGAAACAGGCTGAAATCAATCGATTTGCTCAGTTTGCTTGGTGTCTTGAACACCCATATCTACTGCATGTGTGCATTCATGGTTGAAATGGAATTGAATGGCTTTCAGGCACGCATGGAGTCAATAATAAAAAAACCAAATTCAATACCATGAAAACAATGTGTGGTTTTTTGATAATATAAGAGAACTTTAAGATTTTCAGTCATATATTCATTCTTCTCTAGGAAAGGACCTGTATTTGTTCAAAACATATGAAGATTTGTGTTTATAGGTATGAAACTATTTATATATATATATATATATATATAAACCAAATTTGTATGGATGAAGATGTTATGAGTTCAGTTAGCATATTTTCTGTTGAATCATTAAGTCTTGTGCAGCCTTTTAATGTGCAATTCATTTCGAAATATTTTGTTAGAGTGAATCTCCAACTTTTGTTGGGAAAATTCTATATTACTGTGAATAAATTCTAGCAAGCATAGCGGAAGTACAACCACACAAAAAACACAAAGATTTACGTGGAAACCCTTTCTCCTTGAAGGGAAAAACTACGGGACAAACTCCGAATAATTTCACTATATAAAATAGAGATTACAACACTTAGAGATACAACTTGAGAAAAAAAACTTTCTTTTTCTTTTCACTCACTGCTCTCTTCCTCACTGTGTATTTTCTCTTACTCTCTCTATTTTTCTCTTCTCTCTTGCTTGCTCTCACTCACGCAGCTCTCCAAGACTGCACTAGTCCTCACCTCACTATGGGACTTCACTTCTTCAGCCCTCTGCCCAAATGGCCGAATGGCCTCTACCCTTTTATTTCTTTCATCTTTTCTACTTTTCTCCCTTTCACACTCTTCACATCAAGTCACATTAAATACAAGCCACTTATCTTGACTTTGCTTCAACCAATTTCTTTTCTTCAGCTCTTCCTTAGCCGAATCACCCTTGCCTTTTGCTTCTCTCTTTTCTTTCTTCCTTCCAACGTGTCTCACAAGTTTAACATCACATAATCATTTATGTGGCTTGACTTTTGTACATCCCTTCATAAATGTTGATGGACTTTTGTACATAATTATAAAGGAAAAGATGAACCCAATTTCTTCTCTTTTGGACAATCTCCTCCAGCAGGTTCAATTTGCTTTGCTGACTTCTTGCCAATTTTTCTACAAGCTCATTTAATGAGCTAAGACAAAGTGTGGGCTGGAACATGGTGTAGCGCACCCAACAATCTCCCCCTCTAGCCCACTACGGAGGAGATCTTCGATCCAACTCTTCAGTTAGAATTCATTCCGGCCAAGTCAACACCAGACTCAACCTTCTTTGTTATCTTCACTAACACTGAGAAAATTTCATCAAAATTAATTCCTTTCATTCTCAAAGAATTTATTTCACTTTGGATATCCTTAATCCAATTTCTTGGCTCCCCCTGCTCAAGACCTTCACAATCTTTCACTTCATCATTCTTCCTAGCATCATGATATTTTTCATCAAATATCACTTCCTCATTTAAATCACTTTCAGGTAGAGAGAATTTTACTCTCTTGGTTGCAACACCATTACTATCAACTCTCAACTGTTGAGTTTTCTCAAAAACTTTGGCTGCATTGGACTTTTTCTTACAAGTCCTCACATGAGTCCTGTACATACCGCAACAAGCACGTCCTCTTGCAATAACCAATAATCCTTTAGAAAGTTTCCATCTTCCATTGCCAAGATGGTTACTATAACCCGCTCGATCCAAAGCCAATGTAGACAACACATTCATCCTTAAATCTGGAACATGTCGCACATCCTTCAATATCAACGTGCAACCAACATTTGTCTTGATGCATACATCACCAATTCCCACAATTTTTGAATAACTGGAGTTACCCATCTTCACAACACCAAAGTCGCCTGCTTTGTATGTGGTGAACAACCTTTTTGTGGGGATAACATGGTGGGAAGCTGCTGAATCAACAACCCACTCAACATCATTTTTAGCAACATGCTTACATTTTTGCTCTTCAAGAGAGAGCATCAAAACATCCTCATGGAACACAACTGCTGCAGTATTCTTCTCATCATCATTCTTTTCATCTTTCTCTTCAGTTTGTTCTTTATTCCAATGCCAACAGTTTCTTTTTATGTGACCCTTTTTCCCACAATGGAAACATTCTCTCATCTCTTTAAACTGAGATCTACCTTTTGACTGTGACCTGTCATTGGATTTGGCCCGATCATCAAGCCCTTTGCTTCTATTTCTGCCCCTGTTCTCCATGACAAGAGCTTGATCTTGTGCATTGTTTAAACCAGCATCTCTTCTGCGAACCTCCTCACTTAGAATCAAATCTCGAATATCATCATATTTGAGTTTGCTCTTCCCTGCAGAATTGCTCACTGCCATTCTCATGGCCTCCCAACTGTTTGGCAAAGAAGCCAAAACAATTAATGCACGGATCTCATCGTCAAAATCAATCTCCACAGAGGACAATTGATTTGTGATGGTGTTAAACTCATTCAGATGCTGAGCCACAGGTGTACCATCCACCATCTTCAGATTAAATAACTTCTTCATCAGATGCACCTTATTGTTAGCTGAAGGCTTTTCATACATGCTAGACAAAGCCTTCATAAGATCCACTGTGGTCTTTTCCTTCATAACGTTATGTGCAACTGATCTTGTTAGAGTTAATCGTATAACTCCTAGCACCTGTCTATCAAGAAGACTCCATTCTTCTTCTTCCATACTATCAGGTTTCCTTCCCGAAAGAGGAAGATGTAATTTCTTCCCATACAAATAATCTTCGATTTGCATCTTCCAATAGCCAAAGTCTGTGCCGTCAAACTTCTCGATTCCTGACGTCTTTCCTTCTTCTCCGGCCATTGCTCCCAGTCGAACCTACGCTCTGATACCACTTGTTGGGAAAATTCTATATTACTGTGAATAAATTCTAGCAAGCATAGCGGAAGTACAACCACACAAAAAACACAAAGATTTACGTGGAAGCCCTTTCTCCTTGAAGGGAAAAACCACGGGACAAACTCCGAATAATTTCACTATATAAAATAGAGATTACAACACTTAGAGATACAACTTGAGAAAAAAAACTTTCTTTTTCTTTTCACTCACTGCTCTCTTCCTCACTGTGTATTTTCTCTTACTCTCTCTATTTTTCTCTTCTCTCTTGCTTGCTCTCACTCACGCAGCTCTCCAAGACTGCACTAGTCCTCACCTCACTATGGGACTTCACTTCTTCAGCCCTCTGCCCAAATGGCCGAATGGCCTCTACCCTTTTATTTCTTTCACCTTTTCTACTTTTCTCCCTTTCACACTCTTCACATCAAGTCACATTAAATACAAGCCACTTATCTTGACTTTGGTTCAACCAATTTCTTTTCTTCAGCTCTTCCTTAGCCGAATCACCCTTGCCTTTTGCTTCTCTCTTTTCTTTCTTCCTTCCAACGTGTCTCACAAGTTTAACATCACATAATCATTTATGTGGCTTGACTTTTGTACATCCCTTCATAAATATTGATGGACTTTTGTACATAATTATAAAGGAAAAGATGAACCCAATTTCTTCTCTTTTGGACAATCTCCTCCAGCAGGTTCAATTTGCTTTGCTGACTTCTTGCCAATTTTTCTACAAGCTCATTTAATGAGCTAAGACAAAGTGTGGGCTGGAACATGGTGCAGCGCACCCAACAACTTTATCTTGCCCCAGCTTCACCATCTCTATTTTCTTTTATATGAATTATTTCCTACTGCCCGAATGTTTGAATTTTTCTATTGACTTGTAAATTTGATGTGTTTTGCAACTATACTATTGATTATGAAGCTCTATGTATGCCAAGTTTCTTATTCTTACATCATCCCAGATATATTATTATCTTCATTCAAGTTGTTTACTTGAAAGTTTAGATTCATGGTTGTTGCCTCTTTGGCTATCCAGATTTTGGCGCCGTTTGGTGATTTAATTCTCTCTCTCTCTCTCTCTCTCTCTCTCGTTTATAGGAGCATGAAATCAAGGATTTTGGCTACCTATCCAGATGCAATGATTCAACAGGAGACCAGACCTTGAAATTCCTTAGTAGCATTAGTCAATCTGTTCCCCCAGCATGTATCATGTTACCTCTTGGGAAACGCAATGTAGGTGAAGAATCTCTCCCTCCCTCCCCCCCCTCCTTTTTGGTTTATGAATACAATGTGATTTATTTTTCACTTAAATCTTTTAATTATATGCTGCTTAGAGCTAAACATTATTTCTGCACCAATGTGATCCATGGAAATAGTAAATGCATATAGAAATCCATAGAGCATAAATTTAAATTGAAAGAGGGAAAAGGAAAGAGACATAAAAAGGAAAATCTTTTTGGCGATGCTTCCTGAACATTTCTCTTTCTAATTAAGTGATTCAAGCTCACCATTTCATGGAGTTTGAGAGCTTGAGGAGGCATGAAGCTTAAAATTAGATCATTGAATGTTTATTGGGATTGCTTGATTATCTTTCAGTGGAAGTACTTTCTAAGATGAATGAATTTATAAAAGAAAGTTACTATCAGAGATGAATGAAATGAAAACCCAATCTATCCAACTCTATAATGAAGCTTTTTTTTTTTTGGTGAAAGTTTTTGGTCTCATACTGTTTTGAAGCAAGATTCCATGGCATCTTTTCAATAGCTTAAAGTTCTTCTATTGTCTTGAATGCACACTGAAACTATTACTTTGATCAGTCCCCCTAAGATTCTTTTTGCTGGGCAAGGGCTGCAAGATCAATGTTTTTGGTTAGAACGATGTCCTCAGTTAAAATTTATGAAAATGTACATCCATGAACTATCATCAGGCAAAGGAAGGTAAATTAATTGACTAGGGGCTTGCTGAAAGGTAATTAATCCATTTTAGTTTGCAAATGGCTCAGGATTTTGTCCACAGAAACCTCGCTTCTCCGCACTGCATTCACTTGTGTGCTATGTATTCACATTTGCATGCCTAAGAAGAGTTTTCCCCCTATCATATGGTACTGAAGAACTTACCTTAAAGGTGACAGGCAATAGAACTCCTACTTTGTAGAAGGCACCGTTGAATAACGGTTTCTTGGTGCGCCCATCTTAACAATCTCAAGCCCACCATTGTCTCTCAGAGTTTTCCCCCTATTTGTAGTTCCAATATCAATGTTATAGCCCACAAGGGCCGTGACTAGCTATAAAATAAGGCTTCAAAGAAGCATCAAACAAGTCTTTAACAAGCCCTCCAATCATGTAGGCAAAATATGCACTTCTCTCCCACAAATTACATCAGGGCAATGATTTGCAAAGCCTAAATGTAACACTCCAATTTTTTAATCCCAGAAATTTAAACTACAAAATGAGGTCTCGTAATTGAATATAATCATTAATAATCCAACAATTCTCCAAAATGACCAAAATCAGGTAGACGTTTTCCAAGATAGAGTGCACTCCCAAAATAATATTTGAATCTCAAAAATGTGTATATATATTAAAAAAAAAAAAGTGTGCTTGAGAACTCAAATATAGTCTGCTTCAAGGAAAAAATTATCAGGGCTTAGCATTATCTTATGCCTATAAAACTACATAGGGTAAATAATCTGTAAAATATTGAAATAACAGAACCATTGGATGAGACATTGAAGAAAAGTCAAATAATTGAAGTATCCAACAGGCCCACCCCCACCAGTATTTAGTTCATTGAGAGTTCTGTATAATCTATATAAGTATATAACTATATTGTTTACGAAAAAAAACCCCTACTTTGTGTTTTTTGAGATAAGATAAGAGATAGAAAACCTCTACTTTGTTAGTTTGTCTGTTTTTGAAAGGGAATCTTATCCGTGATCGCTGGGGCAACTAGCCACTCCTTTTACTGCATCATTTCAAGGTCGTTGGTGGTATGAAAGGTATTTCAGAATGTATTTCAAAGTTAATAAGGCCGTCCGGTAAGAGAAGGACGTCAGACAAAACAAACCTTCCATGCCGTCGATTTTCACTGGCTGAGATCAAGACAGCCACCAATAACTTCGATGATAATTTATTCATTGGTGAGTGGAATTATAGGAAAGTATACAAGGGGTTTATTGACGACCCTACAATAAGCGTTGCCATAAAGTGTGTGAATACCAAGACAATGCCGGGTTCGGACTGGTTAAGGAACGAGGTTCTGTTGCTTTGCCAGTTACACCACCCTAACCTCCTCCGTCTCATCGGATATTGTATCGAAGATAAACTCCAGGAGTTCCTTGTCTACGAATTCATGGTCAATGGAAACCTTGGAAACCACCTCTACGGCACTAACCACCATGAACCCCTCCCGTGGAAACAAAGACTTAAGATTTGCATTGGAGTGGCGCGTGGGCTGCACTACCTTCACACTGGGGTGAAGCATACTATCATCCACCGTAACGTGAAGACGCAAAAAATTCTGTTGGACGAGAATTTGGAGCCCAAGTTGTCAGATTTTGGGTTGTCCAAGAAGGGTCCCCCAAGTTTGTCAAAGGCTTTAATTAGGCTGGAATCTAGGGTGGTGGGAACTCTAGTCTATTTGGATCCCGAGTATTGCATGAGCGGAGAGCTGACCGATAAATCAGATGTCTACTCTCTTGGTGCGGTACTGTTGGAAGTCCTCTGTGGCAGAAAGGCATACGGAAAAAAATCTGAAATGGAAGAACCGATACATCTGATTAGGTGGGCTCAAAGTAGCAAACGAGAAGGGGCCATTAATGAGATAGTTGATCCGTATCTTATGGGAAAGATAACTCCAGAGTGTTTTAAGATATACATTGACATTGCCACTGCTTGTGTGCGACGGGGAGCCAAACATCGACCCAACATGGGTGAAGTGCAGGCAGGCCTTGAACATGCATTGGAGATACAAGAGAGTGCAGATGCTACGAGCAAGAATGTGGATCCAACTGGTGATTATAACTATCCCATTGATGAATACATCTGTAATGATTCTCCAGATGACACTTCTTCGATGGAGATGGGGTGGAATAGCTTCAGAGGAGAGAGTTTTGCATCTACTGAAGAATTGTCCTTGGACACCACCATGCCAAGCGGTCAAATATGATTAACCACAGACAATTCACAAGTATGTTTTTCAGTTTTAGATTGGTTTTATCTTTATATTACGTTTTATTACTGATGGCGTTTATGGTCTGTGTAATTGCTGAGAAATTGTGGCAAAAGAGACAACCATGAAGTGTTATTGGGATGGGGAAAACACAAACTTTTCCTTTACCTAAAGTTATTGGGATAGGGAATCCTGATGTTTAAATAGTTTGTTGCGATATTTTTTATTCCTATGCTATGTAATACTCCTTGTACTGAGTCGTTCACTATAGAATTCATTACTAAGTTGATATTTATGATGTGCTGATGTGGTAAGTTTATATAATGTTGTCTAATCTTTCTCCTTTTCTTTTTCTCTTTCTTTGGAACACACACTATTCATTTTTGTTTTTGTTTTTGTTTTTTTGACTTTTCAATTCTTGCAAATTATTATTTTCTTTGGTCTCTCAATTCTTACAAACTCTGTTTTTTCTCCCCTTGGGTTTCTCAATTCCCCTCAAAGCATTTGAAGCAATGCTCATTCCGAACTTTTATTATCAAAACTCATCAAAAAAGGCTTGCACAATAGTACATTAGAAAACTTAGTAGTCTTCCTAGATATTCTAATTTTGAAGTTCAACTCCCCTTCGACAACAGGATGTGCTAATGCTATTATTATTATTATTATTATTTATATATTTTTTTTGAATTGATCATTTTGGGGACTTTTGTTCAATCTTGCCAACTTGGGATAATTAATCAATTGTTCAATTGTAATGTGCTTAGTTTGTCTTGGGTATAATTCTTGGGTGGATTCATGTTACAATACATTTTTTCCAATCCCATTTTGGAATATACATACCATATGTTTGACAAAGTGTTTCACTCACTCTTGCATTAGTTTAAAGTTGACTTCATGGTTTGTTCCTCTTGGTTTTAGTTGCCTGGTCATCTCATTTTTTCACTTGTGCATTTAGGCTTACTAGGTGTTGAGATTCAAAATTGCAATAAGGAACTAGACCTTTAAAAGTGAGACAGGCCTAGCCCATGAAGAAGAAAGGCTTGGCCCTCAAGAAAATAAAGAAGGGAGGAGCCCTGCCCATGGAGAGAAAAGAATAAAGTATTGGGCCTTAGGAAGAAAAAAGAGGCATAAAGGGAATCATGGGCCATGGGATTAAGCAAGAGGTGGTATCCAAGGAAGCCCAAAAGGGAGGCAAGTAGGAGCTGGGCCAGGTTACATAGGATCCACCAGAGTTA
The DNA here is from genome assembly GCF_932294415.1 of Quercus robur. Lineage (NCBI taxonomy): Eukaryota > Viridiplantae > Streptophyta > Magnoliopsida > Fagales > Fagaceae > Quercus > Quercus robur. Next base: position 64,242,867 of record NC_065538.1, on the reverse strand, counting down.
AGGGGGATCCTCAGGAAATGCTGGGGAAAACCTGTTAGGATTTGGACAGCTTAGGGTGGCATGCCCATGGACACAAGAAACGAAGGAGGTCGTGTCCCATTAGCTGCCCATAATTCAGAAGAAAGCTTTGGGAACAGATAGTGGCTTAGAAGTCAGCACCTGATGAAGGAGCCTAGTGCCTCGGGTAAAATAGGAAAGGGGAACCAAGAAGGAAGGTGGCTGGGAGCCTTTCTACCTTTCATCATCATCAATGAGGAATCTACCCATTTAAAGGAAAGGGACAAAGTATGAAGCAGCCAGAGCTCTAAGATGTATTTTTAAAGACCTTGGGAAAAGGATGAGAAGCCTTGACTTGGGAAGAGCATATACGATTAATCAAACAGGATCTCCCATAAAAGGAAGGTCAGTTGGGGACTTTTGGGTTGCCAAACCTTAAAAGTGGAAACAATGAGAGAAAGGGGAAAGGACTAGCCACCAATGTTGTAGACATAACATTGGTTCTGGTACCCAGAGCACCAAAAGAATGGATCAATGGTATGAAAAAACCCTAGAAGTGGCACTATAAAAGGGGCTAAAGCTCCAGCCAAAAGGCATTCAGCAAAGAAGAACTTAATACACTAGAAAAGATGCAAAAAGAGAGCTGTGAGCTTGTTATACAGAAAAAGTGAGATACTGTGAGGGATCCTACCGGAAATATTGGAGAATACACTTGGATTCAAAGAGATTCAAACCTCACAAGTCTTGAAAGCCCAAAGAGAGCTATCTAAGTCTGTGATTTTTGAACTTTATTGAACCTTGTGATATTCGTGTTGTGGAGCCCATGTCTTGTGCACAGATTGGCTCGTAAATGGTCCAACAAAGCCGTGGTGAGTCAAGCCCAGTCCACCAACTATTTACATTATCCTTTGGAGGCCCAAGATCCTCTCAAACTACTATGCTTGGGCTTTGTCCAAAGCAGAAACCCACACTAGGCCATCAACATCTTTGTCAATTTAGTACGTACTCTTGCATTAGGTTAAGTCAATTTCATGGTTTGTGCCTATTGGTTTTAGTTGTCATTGGTCATCTCATTTTTTCTCATGTGCATTTAGGCTTGCTAGGCCATTAGCGTCATTGACAATATACTAGTACATTAGAACTTTCCACCATCAAAGCCCACTTTACAACATTAGAGTATTTAGTAATCTTACTAGATAGAAGTGTTTTATGAATTAAGTCTTTTGTATTAATATATGTCTATAACTAATTAGTTACAAGTTTAAACTTTCAATGGTTGAGATAATCAAGTGATTTAGTCACTAGATAGCATGTTTTATAACTTATTTGTGGTAAAACGATGATGCTGCAAATTTTTTTTGATTCTTTGTTTGGCCACATGAGGAAAGAAACAGTTAAGGTAATTGCAATAAACCCACCTGTGCTTTGACCCGAAATCACTTTGCATATCTGTGGTTGAAAAGTGTCACTTTACCTACCTAAGGTTTGCTCCGTTAAGATTTTGTAACGCACCCCTGTTAAAAATAAGGGTAAATATGTATTTTTAGTCCAATTTTATGTCTCTCTCCTACCAAAATGAAAATAACATAAAAATAAAAGAGAAAACAAAATCAAAAAGTTCCTTGTGTAAAAATTATAAAGACTTAGTTGAAGAACTTCATTGGAACACATAAACTCAAGTTGTTTTTTTTTTTTTTTTTTTTTTTTTTTTTTTTTGGGGTGGGGGTGTGGGGGGGGAAGGAAATCTCAATTATAATAAATTATGAAGAAAGTGTACAACAAAACTCCAAAATATTTTGGGTTTGTTGTCTTTTGCTGAAGGTGTTTCTATCATTATCTGTCTCACCCAATAGAACTCAAATATCAGCCACTGAATATTTCTCTCTCAAAGGCTTCTGTTCTTCGTCTTCTTCCTCATACTTATTTTTTGTGCATGATCTCACTCACACAAACCCAAGGAGGATCAACAATTTCCAACACTTAATTTCTAAAGCTTTGGTTTCCAACATCCAAGACCTCACTCACACAAAGCCATTGGATATACATTGGCAGCACCCAAGGGGAGGATTGGCAAAGCTTGACTAAGGGAATAGATATGAGAGAGGAAGGTTTTAAAGCCAAACAACAAACCCACTAGAAAAAATCACAACATTGTGAATAGTAGAATAAAAATTACTTGATTTGTTGGGACAACTATTTATTAGAGCATCCACATATTTCTTATTTTTAGAATAAAAATAGAAAAACAGATATTTAGAGCATCCACATTGGTAGAGCCATATAACATCAATGGACTTATTTTTCACAAGACAGCTATACACTATCCATTTATTTATTATTTTTTCTCTTTCTTTTCTTCTCTATCTCTCTGTCTTCTCCCTACCATAGCCACCAACCCGTTGTTGTTCACCATCAAGAACCACTGCTGCCCATATAGGCTTATATAGAAAAAAGAATTTGCAGTGCCGTACATACACCACTGCCAAAAGAATCCACAAAATCAACCATGAAGATTACATACCACAAGAAATGTTGGTGCAAACGCAATAATAATTGAAATAACACAAAAAGAAACTGAATAATATTTTGAATATTATTAATTTGAGATTAGAAAATTCACAATACTATTTGGGCTGAAGCGCGACACTCGCTCTTTTTAAGGAGATTCAAGCCCTTAATTGGCTAAACTTTGTAACTGGTGCAGACCTTCTTTGACTTGTCTCTCCCAAGATATAACAGCCTAACAAGTGTTATATGGTTAGAACAACCTCTGCATAAAGTGTTCAAGCCCAAAGCTCCACCAGAAAAAATGGAGTACCAATTCGGGTCATTTACTCAACAACGGATATGGTAATTATTTTGAATGGACTGTTAAGTAGGAGGATTTATGAGGCTGATTCATTTTCATTTTTGACACCTCCTCCCTTCACCTCTTTCTTGTACACGTATCTAACTCAATATCTGAATCAATACATATTAACCCATTAATCACCACAATTAAAAAGAACAAAATAGTTTCTCTCATTTTCAATGTGAGATTAAACATTTTCACTAACTCTCCATCTTCCATATTCACTCTCACATTTTTAAATTTATATTGTAATATTTATTCATTTTAATTAATTAATATTAAAATAATCTAGATCTACCCACCATCACTGATTTGACTTTTCAGATCTACTCTCCACCTCCACCGTCAATCTCCACCTTAACTACCTCCATCGCCGATCTGAGCCCCACCACTACCTTTACTACCAATCTTTAGCTCCACTATCGATCTGCAACCACCACCTCCACCACCACTAATCTGACCCCTCTTTCTCTCTCTCTCTCTCTAACCCAAATCATACCCATAAAGGAAAAAGAGAGAAAGATGTGAAAATGAAAAAGAGTTGAGAGACAGAGGAAAATGAAAATGAATCTCATGGATCTGTAAAGAGAGAACAAAAAGAAGAGAAAAAGAAACAGATATAAACACAAACACACGAACAAAGAAGAAAAAGAAAAACACATAGACCAAGAAGAAGAAAAAGAAACTCATGGATCTGTAAAGAAAGAAGAAAAAGAAGAGAAAGAGAAAAAGAAACAGATACAAACACAAACACACGGACCAATAAGAAAAAGAAACACACACGAACCAAGAAAGAAGAAAAAGAAACACACAGAAGAAAGAGAAACAAATACAAACAGACACACGGACCAAGAGAGAGATATGAGATTATTTATTATTTTTTTGTGTTTATCTGAAAAGAAATAAGAAAAAAAAAAAAACAAATACAAACACAAACACACACATCAACAGAAACAAATACAAACACACACTAGATCTAAATTCCATTTTTTTTAATTATGTTTTTTTTTTTTTTGTGGTTAAAATAAATAAATTTTTAAGTTAGCTACTGACATGGATGCTAACGTGGTATTTTTAATATTATTTTATTAGCCATGTTAGCATCTAACATGTCACCTATGCACCCCATTTGCCATGTAGGACTTTTCTGTTAGTTGGTTGACGGTAAGGACCAAAACGAAATCGATTTTTAGCTTTCAGAGACTAATATAGGCGCAAAATCAATTAAGGGACCAAAATGAGAATTGACTCAAAATGTAGGGACCAAAAGTGTATTTTCGCCAAAATTTTACTTATAGCTCCACTGATGTAACACAGTTTTTGTAGTTTGTGGTGCTAAAAATAGCATTTTAGCAATTTAACACCACCAATACTAAGCATCAATATCCACACATGTAAAACTCCTAAAATGCTATAGTTTAGCATCAAATCACAAAAGTGTAGCATTACCCGGCATGCCAATTGTTAAAAAAAAAAAAAAAAAAATTTACAATTGAGCTATAGTAGTATCCTACATTTAGAGTATTAGTATTGGAACTTGTATAACTCAAAATATGCTAAATTTTAGCATCAAAGCATAAAAAAGCATGCATTATCTGGACTTGCAATTGTAAAATAATTTGCAATACTGCTACAGTATCGTCTTATATGTATGACGACAATGAAGTAGGCTTGTATTTTTTTTTTATTACTTTATTCTCTCTCCCTCGTTCACTATCTCCTCTTCTCCCACTTTGTCTCTTTCCGTGTCACTCTGACCTCACTCCCTCTCTCACATCTCTCTCCCATTCAAGACTTGCCACTGGAGCTACTTGGGCTGTTTTGTCGTGGGTCGTGGCAAGGTGGGTTTTGATTTTGGGTGGGTTCCGATGGGGTTTTGATTTTGGGTGGAGATCAGGTGGGTTCTGATGGGGTTTTGATCGATGTGGGTTCCACGGAGATTGGGTTTTGATCGGCGTGGGTTCATTTCGATGGGGTTTTGATCGTGTGGTCCTGTGATGGAGGGGCTCAAGCTTACCTCCGATGATGGGCTGCTCAACCTCGCCTTTGATAATGGGCTTCTCAACCTCGTCGATGGGTTGATGGGTTTTTGTTTAAATGTTTAATTTAGTGGTAGCTTGTTTGAGTTTTAGTAGCTTTTTTTGGGTTTGTTCGCGGTGGTGGTGGTGGTAGCAGGTGGTTGCAGTGGCGGTTTGGGTCGTGGGTCAGGTGGTGGGTTTGGAGGCATGGAGCAGGTGGTGGGTTTGGATGCCGTGGGTCAAGTGGTGGCTGCGTGGTTGGTTGAGTGGTGGAGGTTATGGGTTGTGTTGTGGTGTGGGTTGATTTTAACAGGTGGAATTTCGGTGGGCAGTGGGGCAATGGAGGGTTGATTTGGGGTGGTTTGGGTGGTTGAAAGAGAGAGAGAGAGAGACAGAGAGCAAGAGAGAGAAGCTATAGAGGATTGGAAAGAACAGAGAGAGAGTAGGGATTTATTATTTTTATTGGGTTGTTTATATTATTTAAGATGTTGTATGGGAAAATAGAAGTTGGGTGTATTATAAAATGGTAGGTATAATAGACAAAGTAGCTTTTGAGATGGTAAAATAGAATAGTTTGAAGATACCGGATGCTAATGCTCTTAGAAGCTACTGTAGCAAGATGGTATAATTTTAAAATAATATTTTATTGGGTTTTGGGTTTCATTTGGGTATTATGTTTTTTTATTTTATTGTGTAGATATATTATTTAATGTGTTGTATGGTAAAATAAAAGTTGGGATGTTGGGTATATTGTAAAATGATATGATATAATAGATAAATTAACTTTTGAGATGGTAAAATGAGATATTTTCTAAAACTCGGATGCGAATGCTGTCTTCCTAGATATTCTAATTCTACAATTCAACTCCCCTTCGACAACAGTATGTGCTAAACCTATTTTTTCTATTTTGGGGACTTTTCTTCAATCTTGCCTACTTGGAATAATTAATCAATTGTTCAATTTTAATGTGCTTCCTTGTTGTTTGGTGCTTTTCGTTGAAGTGTTAACACCACTACTCTCACATCTCCTCCAAAACTAAATGAACGCCACAATTGCGCAAACAATCAAAATCTCCACACACACACACACACACACACACAAAACCTTATAACAGTGAATATTTTCACAATCAATGAGGCTTGTTGTTTTATTCCAGATGAGAGTGATAGAGAGAGATGGTGTGGCAATAAAATAATCCCACTAGTCAACAGACGACTTCTAAGACATAAGATGTTAATCAAACAAACAAACTCATAAAAAATTTTTATGTTCATGACTTTGATTGCATGACTGTTGAATGCAATAAAAATACTCTACAATGAAATATCTTGATTAAAGAACAACTATTTGCAATGGGAAGAAATTGGCTGTGGCAAATTTGGATGGCTAGCTGATCCCTAAAGTGCATTCATCTCTGGAGACCTTTGAGTTTTCCTTCAATAGTTAAATTTGGGATGAATCTACCACTACCACTACCGCTGCCCTTGCTTCTGCTTGTTTATAAAAAGCGAAACCACTAATTAAGGGGGGCCTTAGAAGGAGTTGAGAAGACAACCATGTGCAGAGAAGTAGAAGCCTAAACGTCAAGGTTATCAGACTCATAAAAATTGTATTGAGATTGAGGGAGATGAATAAATGTCACCATTCACTATTTTTATCTACTCTTCTAAGATAAATCCAAAAGTGATTTATTCATATTGGACACCTAGATGGATATTTATGGTGTGTTCCCTACATTTAGCACTAAAATTAAGAAGAAAAAAAAATTAGAAACATGTAGCGCAAAATTGGACTTCAATTGAAGAATCTAATTAGATTGAGAATGGACATTTGGAGGGATAATTATGATGTGGTCCCACATAATTTAGACACATGGCACAAAATTGGACTCCAATTTCAAATTTGAATTGGACTTTCTCTAAACTTTGCCTATTAATATATACTAGTATGTAACCCATACTTACACACGGGAATGATAAATTGAAGCAGTGCTATTGATGTTAGCTTGAATTATTAAACATATAGAACATTAGTTTAACCAAGACATTTAGAGGTACTAAAATTGTTTTTCCTTGCAATTTTCATGATATCAGTTACACTAAATTTCTCATTACATTACTATTATGCATATAATTTAGAAAATCACTATTGGATATTACATATACAATATTAATTCACAATCATTGTACATGAAATTCTACTAAATACAACACAAAATAAAAAGAATAGGTTGGTCCAATAGTATCTCCTAAATTGAATGGAGATGGGTGCATGGAATAGTTCTACTCAATTACAATTTTTTAGGTTCAAAATTTCCCATACAAAATATTTGAATAAAAACAGTATAAAAAAAAAATGCTCATTAGTTTATGGAAAGCTAACAAAAGCAAAATCCAATTTTGATTCTAATTGAATTTTCTCTAACATATGGTTTAATATATATATATATGAAATGGTACATTGGGTAATTTTTTTTTTTTTTTTTTTTTTGAGAAAACGTTAAGAAAATTTCATTAATAAAATCAAATTGAAATACAACATCCAAATCAAAATGTAGATCTTCTACCCATATAAGTATCTACAAAGAAAACTGCTCTTCTAGCTAATTCATGAGCTAACTTATTCCATTCCCTTCCAATATGATGGAACTGACAAGACTGTAAAGCAGAGCTTAATCTTCGAGTATCATCAGCCACATGTCCGTATAAGGTATTGCACCGTGCTTGAGATTGCAAAGCATGAATAACCCCCAGACAATCCCCTTCTACTTGAATACGAAAAAAGCACATTTCCTGAGCAAAGGTGATTGCTCTATGGGCAGCTCGAGCCTCTACCAAAGCTGCTAACAGAGGAAGAGCAATTTTATGGCTTAGTGCTACCATAACATCTCCTCTGTAATCTCGTACTACCACCTTGATGGCTGCACAGCCCAAACAATCAAAAAGAACTGCGTTGAAATTTACTTAATAGCAATTCTCTGGTGGAGGCAACCAACTTGCTACCCATCTCAAGCTTGGGTTGCGTATATGTTTGTTTGCTTCCAAAAACTCCACTACCAAAGCCTTAGCCCTATCTCCAACTTCATGCAATGGCAAAGTCCCTTGATTTTCCCGAATTTGATTCCGCCTCTGCCACAGACTCCACGCAATGGTGGAAAACAGAGCCACACAATAACCCGAGCTATTCTGCATCACATCATCCAGCAAGTCGAAGAAACTTCTATGCTTCTTTTTATACAGATTAGCAAATGTTATATCTGATCCCCAAACCGATTGAGCATGAGAACAGAGCCAAAGACAATGCAGTAAAGTTTTAGGTTGATCATCACACATCACACAGGTGTCATCCAAAGGAATATGTCTGGCCTTCAAATTTTGCTTGGTTGGCAATGAGTCCTTGGCAGCTCTCCAAACGAAATGGAGAATTTTATTTGGGGTCTTGATCTTCCATATTCCCTTCCATACTTTCTTAGCTTCAGATGGAGAAGATGAGCTCGGGTTTTGATTATTTCCATCAGCTGCCAACATGCGATATGCGCTCCTCACACTGTAATTACCATCCGGGGTAAGTGGCCAAACCCGTACATTATCCCCACCCGCTTCATGCACATAAATCTGTTTGATCATCTCTGCCTCCCACGGTAAAAAACACCTCTCCAGCAAACTTGGGTCCCACACTCTTATGTCTGGGTAAAATAATTCATGCACTCTACTGATCTCTGCATCTTGTTGTGGAGAAACAATCTTACTCTGTTCAGGTTTAGGCAGCCATCTATGATTCCATACATCAATAGATAATCAGTTTCCCATTCTCCATAAGTCCATATAGCACCTCTATTGATAACCTCACGGGCTTGTAAAATTCTTCTCCATGCAAAGGAGCATTTTGGGTGGACTGGAGCATCCAAAATATTACCGTCAGGGAAGTATCTAGCACTAAAAACTCGGTAAAGCAAAGTATCCTTATTATGAAGTAATAGCCAAACCTGTTTTGCCAGCAAAGCATTATTAAATTTTTGAATATCTTTGAACCCTATTCCTTCAACAGATTTAGAGGAACACAAGGATCTCCAATTAATCCAGTGAATCTTCTCCGAATACCCTTGCCCCCACCAAAACTTACGAATCATGGCTTCTATAACTTTACATAGGCTTACTGGCAATTTGAAAACACTCATAGAGTAAATAATAATTATATATATATATTATCCAATTAGTAATGAACCATACATAATTATGGGATATTACATAAATAACTTATAAATTTGAATTATTTTTAGTTACACAAAAAATGGCTCATAAATATAAAATCATTCAAATTCTCTTTTCCTCTAATTTTATTTATAGAGTTAGATATATGATTAGGTTTTTTTTTTTTTTTTTTTTTTTTTTTTTTTATTTTTTTTATTTTTTTTATATTAGACTCCTCGTTTTCTACACTGAATTAACTCACTTGACACAAAAATTAAAAAACTTAGATTAGATGAGACACCTGGTGTAAAATTAAACTCTAATTGAAATCCAATTTTTACACTGAATTAACTCACTTGACACAAAAATTTAAAAACTTAAATGGGACATGTGGCACAAAATTAAACTCTAATTGAATTTGAATTTGAAATCTAATTGAATTTTCTTTCGATTTTACCTATTAATATATACTAGATTGTAATCCGTGCTAACACACGAAAATATTGAATAATAGTAATAATTAATGAAAGTCATCCCAGCTTTCTCGTTGAGTATTATAAATGGGTCACTTAACACAAAATTAAACTACAATTAGAGGCTAATTTGAATTTTGATTATGCCTTGACTTTAATTTATCACCGATTTTCTCGTATATTGTGCTTTGATCTCAATTTTCTAGGGATAGTTGCTAACTCAAGTGATGCATTGGAAAATTTTGTATATGTGTCACTTCAATCAACCTACCAACAAAATAAGAATAGAAACAACAAATTAGTATCAGTTGTGACTAAATCATGGAGCTTTAGTAATTGTCTCTAAGCAAGAAAACCTTTTACAATTACATGCTGTAGTAATTGGGTCGTAACTCGTAGGCATTGTATTTGTGAAACTTGAAACTCTTTCAGGCATGACCTTTGTTTTGTGCTAGCAATTCCATATCAATGGTTTGTTTTTAACTCATTTAGAATAGCATTTCGAACCAGGTTGCTGCATGACCTGGAAATGTTTGATGTTACTGTATGTTTTGGGTTCACACAACATGAACTATAGTGATAATCCTACTAATAATCCGTTATTGATTTCTTCCATTGGGGTTCTATTATTTGAGGAGGGATGATTAAGAATGATTTTGCAATTGTCCCAATCAATATTATTCGCTATGTAAAAACTAATGGTCTGTTTGGATTGAGGGAGAGGGAGGGGGAATAGAGTAGAGTAGAGTAGATTTAGCACAAAATTAGCTTATTTTTAACCAATTCTACTCTACCCCTTCACTCCCCCTCCTTCCCCCCTCCATTCAAACAGGCTATAAAGCAAGAAAAAATAAATAAGATACGAAGATTCATTGAAATAAATACAATAAGCCAAAAAAGGACATTCTATTTTAGAATTAGGCAAATGTAAATTTTCGAATCAAATCAATTGTCCACATAATACAATAGATATTCTACTCACATAAATAAAATAAATAAGATACGAATGTTATTGAAATGGATACAATAAGTCAAAAGAAAACATTCCATATTAGAATTGCAAATGTAAATTTTCGAATCAATGGATATTATGCTCTCATAAGTTTTGTTTCAAGTTTACCAATAATGACTCATGTAATTCTCAATAGACTAATTGCTCATTCAAATGCTTAACAACACAAAAATATAACTAAAGAGGGAGTTGACAATTTAAATTAAATGGAGCTCTAACATATTGAAGTTTTTTTAGGTTTTCTTTATCTCTTAAGGCATCAATTCAAACCTTAGAGATCAGTATAACAAAATAGCCAAAGGATTCTAGAAAGAAACTTAGAAAAAAAAAAAAACACTTTTAAAGTCCTTATGTCATAAAAATCTTATAGTCAAGCATTTGACAAACATCTTGCAGGCAATTTTTAAGAGATAAAATTAAAGGCCAATGCTAAGAAAAAAGATTTGACTATAGCCTGGCATTCATGTTTAGAGACTCCATTCTGAAAACTCTCAAGGAATGAATAGAGACAGCATAAGACTGAAATATATATAGGAAAGAATTAAGAGCTGTGGAATTGAATGTTGTTTTGAAGGGAATTGAGTTGGTACCTCTTGCAATCATCTTCATCACCATCATCTAAGCCATTCTAAATCAGATAGTCTATATTTTTCTCATAATAGATTAGTTTAGCATCCAGAGAATCATTTTCGGGGAACAATGTTTATCAGCGACACAACAAATATATCCTTTTGTAATACCCACTACTGCCAATCATATATCTCACTCGTTTTCATAAACATTCTTTCAAATATATTGAATGCATAATGGAAATCAATCCCTAACAAAGTTTAAATCTTTTTGCCACGTAATTGATATATATGACTTGAAACGGTCAACATATATTAAACAAAATAAATAGGATGGATATCAACAAAGATATAAACATTGCCAATCTTGATGAACCAATATCTTTTGTATTGGTCCAAGAACAAACGCATTAGTTTCAATAATTGTTCCAGAGTGAATGATGTAAAAAATTAAAAGGTGAGAACGTACTGAAAAATTAAAAATTGAAAATAAAGGTATTGGAATTCAAAGGGCACGACTTTTACACTTAAAGGAAGTGTTCCAAAGTCTGAAATGTGGCTTTAAAGTGAGGAAACAACAAAGGCAGGTAACCTAGCACAAAAAAAAGACAGTTTGTCAATTTCCCTCTTTTACTCTTGCTAAGAGCCTTTGTACTTAACTTAAACAACACAAAATCAGAACCAAATATAGCAAACCATTAATTAAATTTAATATAAAAATTCAATTGTCACAAATCAAACATCATAAGCTATTTGATTGTTTTAACAATAATTGAAACCATAACTTAAAATTTTGTATAATTTGGATCTAATCAAAAGAAGAAGAGGCAGGGCCTTAGCAGACAAATTAACCTTTTGGATTCGATTTCATGGAGAAGTTGGTCATGGTTTTTGTCTCACGAATGATCCTGCACACAATGGATTGAGATCTCTACAAAGGTTTTAGAGTTAGAGAGAGAGGTAGCTATCTTCTCCACCTAGTTCTGCCAATGGACGTGTATCTCATGTGCCCCTCTAAATAATTTCATCATTTTCATGGTTTATCTTTCTCTTGTTTCTAACGCCTGGTCCTCTCGGTTTTAGCGTGTAGTAAATATTTGTGATTCAAAATTAAGAAAAAATTTAGGATAAAATTTTGCCTAGTCCCTTCAATTTTAGCGTGTAATAAGTATCTGTGCATCACAATTAAAATAACTTTTAGGACACATGACACAAAATTAGAGCTCAATTAGAATCTAATTGGATTTTTTTTTTGAGCTTTACCTATTAATATATATATATATATATATATATATATATAGACTAGCATGTAATCCATGCAAATGCATAGATGCATTTAAAATTAAATACAATTTTTATTATAAATATATAAATAATTAGCCAAATTATTAAAAAAAGAAGAAGCATATAACACATGCATTAATGCATACGTATAGATACATTTAAAATTAAACACAATTTTTATCATAGAAATATAAATAATTAGTCAATTTTTTTAAAGTAAATGTAATTAGTCACTTATTAAAATTCTTACATAAATTTAATACTACTTATGATAATTTATTTCCTAATTTTTAATAAGATAGAACAGTGGTGATTTTTGTTGTGTGATGATTTTTATTGAGTATATGTGATAAATATATATATATATATATATATATTATAGTTCATTAATATTAAATTCTTAGTATTTTGCACTCATTAACTCACTTGGCACAAATATTAAAAACCTTATGGACACATAGCACAAACTTAAGTTGATAATTTTGGTGTGGTCCCCATATAAATTTAGATACATGACGCAAAATTGGATTCTAATTGAACTTTCTCTAAGCTTTGCCTATTAATACACACACACACGTGTAGCTCCGTGTATATGCATGGAAATAATTAAAAATATTATAATTATACAATTCAAATTATACATTTTTCTTATAGAAGAGGTTCAAATTATATATGGTATTAGCTTATACTTTTTTAAAATCATATATGTTTATATGTAATTGTTTCTCATTATATGTGTGTGCGTGTGTGTGCGTGTGTGTGTGTGATTTAGAATTTAATTGGTTTTAGACTCTTTGATTTTTGCACCCCATAATCCACTCGTCACAAAAATATAAAACTTAAATGGACATGTGGCGAAAAATTAGACTCCAATTAAAATCCAATTTAGAATCTAATTGGATTTGGATTCTTCGATTTTTACATTCAATAATTCACTTGACACAAAATAAAAAATTATATAAGACACATTGTGTAAAATTAAGAATCCAATTAAAATCTAGTTAGATTTTCTCTAAACTTTGGCTATTAATAGTATATATATAAATATCTATACTACTATTTAAGGGACTTCTCCTGTTTGGATTCTACTTTTTTCATGCCTAAGATACCCTCATCATACCCACTTACAAGTTTTCAACTACCAGGGATAGATATGTAAATTAAAACTCCTACACTTTAAAACCACAAACTCACGTGCGCTTTGCAGTTTCTATCTCACTTTCTCTCTTTCATCCTTCTTCAAATTGAAGACATTTAATTTAGCTCTACATCCTTCTTTCCTTTTCTTCAGATTAAAAATATTTACTGTCAGAGGCTTCAACAAATTTTCAGGTTCTATCTTTTGCAAGTTCCTCTTTGTTTTCTTTTCTTTTGTTTATGATTGACTTTCTTTAAGTTCTACTTTTTTTTTTTTTCTTATATGTATCACGTTAACTCTTTTTTTTTTTTCTTCTTCTTTTTTTTAAATGTAATTTTGAAATAAATGGTTCCTTCATGTTGTAGGTATTGTGATCCAAAGACAGGGCTGCCTTATACTACAAAAGAAGTATTTAAAATCATTTGTAAATAGTTAAACAATATGGCTTCCCTTAACTCCTTTAATAGCCTTTGTTTACATTTTATTTAAAAATAGTTACATATAAATGATCAATTACTATTTCCTTCTCCTTCCTCACTTCACTTTTTTTTTTTTTTTTTCCTTCTTCATATAAACTTCTTTTTTGGTTTTTTTTTTTTTTTTTTTTTTTTTTTTTTTTTTTTTTTTTGTGCAATTTACACTATTTTTTTTTAGAGGATTACGCTACTTGGTTTGGTTTTTTTTTTTTTTTTTTTTTTTTTTTTTTTTTTTTTTTTTAAATAATTGGAATTTACGCTTTTTTTTAGGGGTAGGAATTTACTCTTTTTTTTAGGGGATTATGCTACTTAGTTTCCTAATTTAAATCAAACACAAACTCTTTGATAACAAGCCATTGTTATCTTTATGCTTCTTCTTAATTTTTTTAGATGTAGGAATTTATGCTTTTTTTTTTTTAGGGGATAATAAGGAGAGAGTTAGAGAGGTTTACAAGAGAGAAATCGTATCGGCAGCGATATATTTACTTATTGTAGGTATTGCTGTTTGAGAATTTGGATTGAAATTCGCTTAATTGGATTTCGTATGCTTAAACTTTTTTCGTATGCTTAATTGGATTTCGTATGCTTAAACTTTGTTGCTGATTGTTTGCGTTTTGCCTTTTGTTTTATAGGATTAACTATGCCATGTACGAAGAGCTTGACGCCCCCAAGACATGGAGCGCACAAAAGAGGTGTATAGGTAAGTTTGTGATTCTTCAAAACTTCTTTTTGTGTTTGGTAAAGTTGATGTACTGCATAAAAGTTTATGTTTAGACTTAAAAATGTGGAGAATTGCTTTAATGGATTATGTTGTTTCTTTTTTGAACGAAGATTGTGTTGCTTGGTTTCCCAATTTAAATCAAACACAAACTCTTTGACCACTATTATTCTTTAATAACATGCAAGCCTGCTACTTGGTTTGGTGTTTGTTTTTTAGGAATTTACGTTACACTACTTAATTTGTTTCTCAATTTAAAACTAACACAAACTCTTTTTTTGTTTTTGTTTTTTAATAGGAATTTACGCTACTTTTTTTTTTTTTTTTTTTTTTTTAGGGTATTACACCATTACACGCTTTTTTGAGAAGGAACAACTTGAAACATTCTTACTACGCATTACACGCTACTTTGTTTCCCAATTTCCTAAAAAAAAATAACTTCTCATTCAAAATGTATCAGCTACTCCAAAAAAAAAAAAAAAAAAAAAAGAGGAAAATTCACCCACTCTTTCACCCACGTACAAGTTTAAACTCCCCTCATATTTAAAAAAAAAAAAAAAAAAAAAAAAAAAAAAAAAAACTTCCCATTATCATCAAACAGTTTTTTCTTTTTTTTTTTAGAAACATTATCATCAAACAGTTGGACCAACTGTTTGATGATAATGGGTTGGGAGTCTAGCAGTTACAATTTTATTTAACTCTACCATCCTTATCCTCACGTCCCATCTTTAATGCAAATTCAAATTTTAAAAAAGAAAAGAAAAAAAAGAGTCTTTGATACGTTAAGAGCCCTAGAGGTCTGGTATCAAACCAAAAATAATAAAACAAATAAAAGATTGGCGGAGAGGACATGCAAAGAAGGCCATCGCTCAATATAAAATTCAAAAGCTACATACTCTAATCTTTCCTTATGTATTCTGTTATTATCATTTTAGTTTTTATGTGTTGTGATTTTCATAGGTTGTGTTTTATTTATTTGTTCCAATTTGATGGTGTGTAGGCGGGAATTTATCAGGAAAGATTTGATACAATTGTTGGTGTATCTCATTTATATGCTAGGCATCTCTCTCTCTCTCATGTTCTTTTTAAATTTTTAGTTTTTTGTTTACTGCCTTATTGCGGCCAAATCCTTTTTTTTTCTTTTTCTTTTTAGATTTTACAATTTCTTATATAATTCTATCAGCAAATTATGGCATGTTGATTTTATCTGTTGGTTTTGTGTATTTTGAAGAAGATTTGCACGGATAAAGTCTTCTGGTATTGGAGCAATGTCTTTGCACTTGGTTAAGTGAGGATCAACAATTCAGGTGGATTGATATTCATGTCTATATCTATACCTTATTCTTTGAGTTTTTTTCCCTATTTCCTTCTTTTCATTTTTTTTTTTTTAGATTTTAGAATTTCTTATACAATTTTACTAGCAAATTATGGCTCCAAAAAACCAATGTCCATGAACGATTGATTTTTTTTTTTTTTTTGGTAAATTTCAAATTTTCAAAAGAAATTTAACAAATCTTTTACACACCCACATTTTCCTTTGTGCTACTTTATTATACTATTTTCAACAAGAACGAAACTTAATACTGAGTTCCTTGATTAGGCATGTAAATAAGGGATTAAAGCTGCCAAATACAACACACTTGGAGTGGATGCTAAGTCAAGTGATCAATTCTATCCAAGTAAGGAATGGAATGATCTATTTCTTCCCAAATTTGAAGCCACTGTCTAATGAACCCGCAACATACATAATGGGTTAGGCTATATGGGAACCTCTTTTTCTGGATTTGTTATCTATAGATTCTATATTCTAATTATAAGGAGCATAAATTGTATTCAGGCTTTTTTATTTTTGGATGAGTTACACAATGTAAAAATATTATTGCTCTATTTCTCTGTCCTGTCCAAATTATATGATAATGAATTAACTGCTAAATTTTGTTTTTCAAATAGAATGTAAGAATCTCCATTGGAACAAACTCAAGAACAAGAGTTGAATTATTGCTTTCTAAAACTTTTTTTTTTTATAATGATCTTTTAAGAATATTTTAGTTGAAGTTGAGTCTTAATTTTGTAACATATTAATCATGACACTCATACAAAGTTTTTTTGCTTGAATAGTAAATGCTTTGTAGGCTTTAAAGTAATGAAAAAAATTACGAATATTTTAGTAGTGGATTCAAAATATTTACATTATACTAGCCTCAGAGACATAATACTCATCACACCCCTAGGTTTTTTTTTTTTTTTTTATTGAAAAATTTTTCATCACACTCCTAGGTTTTTTTAGTGATTAGAAAATGTAGTAATCCAAAATTATAATAAATGCTCTAAATTAAGTGATGAGTATTATGTGTGGTGAAATAATTTTTCATCACACCCCTAGGTTTTTTTTTTTGTGAGTAGAAAATGTAGTAATCCCAAATTATAATAAATGATCTAAATTAACCCTTACCCAAAAAATAGAAGAGTCACGCGCGTGCTCAAAGGCTAGTATACTTTTAACTACATTATTAGTATTGCCTTAGATTTGTGTGCTTAAGTGTCAAAAAGCCCAAAGTCTAGCTCCTTATATTTTCCAAGTTATTGGGTCTTGTTAAATCCACCAAATAAATAGCCCAATAATATGAAGACCCTTATAGGTAGCCCAAAGTTTCATTTCATCATTAGCGTTTCTCTCTCTCTCTCTGATCATCGGTAGGTGGAGAAATGGAGATGGAGCAAACGGAGAAAGAGGCGATAAGAGCGGCTTCAGCTGAGGTTTCTCGTGAATTCAAAACCCTTATCAATGCTGACGATTTGGACTCCCTCAAGCAATCTCAGCACCTTATGTACATTCCTCTCTCTCTCTCTCTCTCTCTCTCGGTTAGACAATATGTTGTTTTTCTATTACAACAAAAACATAGACTTTGTTCCAATTCATTAATGTTTAAGTTAACAAAACCTTGTATACTATTATTAATCTTTTTGAATATTTTCAATTTTTGTTAATGGTTCTCTCCAAATCATGTTGTACACATTCCTGGATTTGAACTTGTTCTAATTTAATGTTTGCTTATTTTATTATTGGTTAAATTGCAAATGAAATCAAGGACTCACCCACCAGGAAGTTTCACTTGTGCCAGAGCTGATTGGCTATTACAATTGTTTTTTTCTTCTTTTACTAGTGGTAAAATGGGCAGTGCATGGGTCAAAGTTGAATAAGATGGTGTGTATAAATATAGGAAAGGACTGTAGGATGAGAATATATTCTGTTTGTTTATATCACAATTTTGTTATGATTGTGATCAAGTCTAGCAAATTCTGTTAGAAACTTAAGAGAGAAATTACTCAAATGAGAGATGAAAAATTCCAAATTTTACAAAGTGCCCATAATCCCATGATAAAACTAAAATGATATTACTTGAGTGAGTGATGAGTATTAATTTTAAAGGTTTGTATAAAATCTGGAGGAAAAATTGCTTCTGGGAAAGAGTTATATATTTACTTGGATGAACAGACACTTAATCCTCTAGAAAATAGAGGAAGAAATGTGGGAAACTTGATGATTTAGCCATGTTTCTATAGCCTAACATCCGAACCATCTGTAGATTGTCAGCTAGGCACATACTGGAACTTGAGGCATGGTCTAAGTATGATGTGACACAGAATGAGAAAACTGAAGTCCAAGATAGACTTCAAAGTAGTTTTTTTTTTTTTTTTTTGATGATATGTGTGAAAAATGGATGAGGGTTGCTTAGTTAAGGTAAGGGCATGTTGGCACGTAGTTGGGATTTAGGCTTAGTTGAGATTAGTATAAGAGTATGAGGCATGACAGAGGCTATGGTAAAATAATAGATTCGTACTGTGTTTATATGTTGTTGAAATGAGTTGAAACCAATGATGAACCTAAATGGCCAAATATTAAGTTAATAATAAAAGTGTTGGTTTGTGATGAACTAATGAAGCTATTAGTTTTAGCAATTAATTTTGACCATAATTTGATCCTTCAAATTATACTTTCAGTATCCTATCTTGAAGATTTTCTCTTTGAGAGGGGCATTCATTTATATGCTTCTTGTGTACTTAGGTTGTACCCCTTAGGTGCCCTTCAATATTACTTCTACTTTATGTGTATACATAAATCCCCACATTGAGTGTGGTTAACCTAAAAAATGAAAATAGATCATATTGAAAATACATTTGGAACAATATTTAGTGAAAAGGGAAATATCTTCAAACCTCCTCCCCCCTCCCCCTTTTTTCTTTTGTGGAAAAGAGATAAGTGAGAGCAAGATCAGAAATATGGTTGCAGGAACTTCCTTTTGCTGAGCAGTCCTATTTGCATATTTGTATTTTCAGGAATCTTAGATGAATTTAAACCTGCAACCTGAAGATCAGTTAATTGGGTCGTTTTGTTGAAATTTCCTAGCTGGTTTTTTTTTGGTTGTTGTTGTTGTTGTAGATAAGTAAAGAAAAATGAAAAAGGTTTTCTGTGGCATGCTTCTAGACTTAAGCATATTCTCTCTTTGTTTTCTTGGCTGGGAATTTTTTGGGGGATGGGGGGAGTTGATTGGTGGTTGCTTACCATGTGGTAACCTCTTTCTCTTTCTATTACAGATTAGGAAGATTACAGGATAGCAATGCAGTACTGGCACATTTTAATGAATATTCAGAGCACTGCTTTTCAGAGGTTTCTGGAGACTTCTCTAGGAATACACGTCTTTTGAGGTCTATGAAGTCAGATCTTGATTACATATTTCAGAAACTAAGGTATAATTAAAACTTATTTTTTGTTCCATGCTGATTGTTTCAACTGAGTACAAGGAATTAATTGTTAGCTATATTTATTCGTTCCTTATTTGATTGGTCTCACATTTAGAGCTTTACTACTAGTAACTTCATTTCAGAATCAATAGAGTTGTTGTGTTTTTGTACATAGATTTTTTTTTTTTATTTTTTTTTTTTTATGAATTCTTTAGACTTCTTTCTTTCATTTGTACATGAATATGCCTTTTTGCAAAAACAATTAATCTTACCTAATACCTATAAAAAAAAAAGTTTGATGTAGTTACAATGTCCCCCTAAATTACAAAACTAATCAACATCCTCCCTAAACTATCGTTAATAACCACTTTGCCTCATGTCCATTTGATTACTGTTAAAATTTAAGTTGAATCCTTACAGAACCCCAAGCTAATCCTTGTACATCTAATTGTAAATTTTCCAAACCATGTCTGTGTGTGCATCTGCACATACTTTAGAACAAAAGTCTAAGATTTCTTTTGTATATCTATTATTAATTAAGCAAGAACCTGGTCAGCTTTCAATCACCAATTTTTTTATAAAAAATTCTGAAAATATCCTTATTCTTTAATGTTATGTAATGCAATCAATTATTTTTTTAGTGTCATACAAAAATATTCTAGATATAAATGACATATGACATATAAGGACATTGTCACTTTAGCCACTCTTACCTGTTTACCCACCCCCACTTTCCTACTTCTTTCCCTCCCTCATCTTCATGTTCTTGCTCTTTTGTCTCCCTAAATTAGGCAGTGAGAAGTTGGTTTCATTTTAATTTAGTTTTGTATAATTTAAAGTGTCAGGGGTATTTAGTTAATTTTCTGATTTCTGTATGGTTGGAGTTTTGGTCAACTGGGTCTTATTTCAGGTTTTATTATGTTATTGGGTTTTTATAGGGTTTTAATAGTCATTTAGTTTGGGTTGACGAGGCAAAGCCTAATAAGTCCTATTAGGTTTAAGCATTATATGCCTATATATACGGATGTAATGGTTTCACTTAAGTTGTTTTGAAAAGTTTCAGAAGCAAAGCTTAGTTTGAGGTTTGTGTGTTGCAACCTTAATCCAACTTGTGACGCTGAAGAAATTATATGTGTGATGCTTTAGGCCATATGTGATGCCGAAGAAATTCTACAGTGATTCTGATGCACTTTAGGTGTGATACCTAGAAACCTATTTCTCGCTCATCTCCCTAGCATCTTGTCTGTTTAGTGTTGTTCCCTTCTTTTAGCATAATATTTCCAAGTCAACGATTACCCTTTTTATGCTCAAAGCAACAGAATCAAATTCTATAAGAACACATTATTGATATGGGCAGTAATGTGTAGAAATATGGAAGAAAAACTAAGAATACTATAATAGACTTAGAATACTGTAACGTTTCTCATATAACCGAAAGGCAAAGTAACTGCTCTTTTTTTTTTATGAGTTCAAAATTAACTACTCTTTGAGGCAAATTCATCATCTTTAACTATCTACACTAGGGGTGTTCTGGGTCAGTTGTTATGATGGTTTTGAGTGATATTTTCCAACTGATCCGACCTCGCCAGTTTTTCGAAGTCACCAACTGAACTACAGTGCTGGAGGTTTACTAAATAAGCTGTACCAAGCTCAAGTTCCATTGGTTTGGTGCATTGGTTTGTGAATTTCAGAGCAACCAAAGATGCTAAGAAGACCAAGATCGGCAGAGATTGGCAAAGATCTAGAATGGGATGGCAGATATTGATGGAGATGGAGATTTGCAATAGGTCAGTGATCTGCAATGTCTGGTGTCTGAGTGTGAGTGGTTACAAAGAATAGGGGCAAAAACGGTGTGGAAGTATTAGAGAAAAAAAAGTGGACGTAGAGAGGAGAGAGTAGAGAAAATCGGTTTACAAAGACAAAGGGAAGAAGAAGAAAAGAGGAAAATGGAGAAGACAAGGGAGAAGAAAAAAAAGATGAATGTCAAAGAAAAGTGAATTAATAAAATGATAATTTAGTGGATGCCCTAAGGCCATTGGTTTAGTTAATATTTTTAGAAACTTTTTATGGAAAAGAAAAAAGCAACTGACTTTTATGATAGCTATTTTTATTTCCTATAAAACTGGTATTAAAAGTTTCTTAAGTGGTCCATTAATAAACGTCTAAGGCACCCGTTAACAGTACCCTTAATAAAAATAGAGAACAAAAAGTAAAGAGAAGAATAAAGAATGAATAGGAAACTAGAACAGAAAATAATGAAATGATAGATGTGTGGCATTCTGGGAGACTAGAGATTAGGAGGCTTGAGTGTTTGGGATGTAAAAATAGAAGAATTTATTTGGTGTGAACATATTTGTAAGATTTTTTTTATCCCCCTTAAAATATTTCCATGCATATTAATATGATTAGAAATTAAATTATAATTTGATTGGTTGGTTTGGTTTTAAGTGCTGTGTTAGACTTCTACTGAATTGATATAATAGGTGCTTTTTTTTCCTGAATAAGCATCAAAGTGAACCATGATAACTGAGGAAACAGACTGAAATCAATTGGTTTGCTCAGTTTGCTTGGTGTCTTGAACACCCATATCTACTGCATGTGTGCATTCATGCTTGAAATTGGAATTGAATGGCTTTCAGGCACACATGGAGTCAATAATCAAAAAACCAAATTCAATACCATGAAAACAAGGTGTGGCTTTTTGATAATTTAAGAGAACTTTAAGATTTCCAGTCATATATTCATTCTTCTCTTGGAAAGACCTGTATTTGTTAAAAACCTATGAATATTTGTGTGTATTGGTATGAAACTATTTTTAAATTTCAGATGGCAGGTTGCAATTTTTAATTGGGGATATAAATTTTTTTATCTAAATTTGTGTGGTTGAAGATGTTATGAAGTTGAATCATTTAGTCTTGTGCAGCCTTTTATGGCGCACTTCATTTCAAAATATTTTGTCATTGTGAATCTCCAACTTTATCTTGCTGCTGCCTTCACCTTCTCTATTTTCTTTTATATGAATTATTTCCTACTGCCCGAATGTCTGAATTTTTCTATTGACTTGTAAAGTTGATGTGTTTTGCAACTATACTGTTGATTATGAAGCTCTATGTATGCCGAGTTTCTTATTCTTACATCATCCCAGATCTATTTTATTATCTTGATTCAAGTTGTTTACTTGAAAGTTTAAATTTTTGGTTGTTGTCTCTTGGCTATCTAGATTTTGGTGCCATTTGGTGATTTAATTCTCTCTCTCTCTCATTTACAGGAGCATGAAATCAAGGATTTTGGCTACCTATCCGGATGCATTTCCAGATGATTCAACAGGAGAAGTAGTTGACAGGAGACCGGACCTTGAAATTCCTCAGTAACATTAGTCAGTCTGTTCCCAAATTGTAGCATGTGTCGTGGTACCAATGTAGGTGAAGAATCCCCCCCCCCCCCCCCCCCCCCCCCCCCTTTTCTTCCTCCTTTCTGGTTTATGAATACAATGTGATTTATTTTTTACTCAAGTCTTTTAATTATATGCTGCTTAGAACTAAACATTATTTCTGCACCGGTGTGTTCCATGGAAATAGTAATATAGGAGTCCATAGAGCTTGTAGCCAATGCTTCTTGAACATTTCTCTTTCTAATTAAGTGATTCAAGCTCACCATTTAATGGAGTTTGAGAGCTTGATAAGGAATGAATCTTAAAATCAGATCATTGAATGATTATTGGGATTGCTTGATTATCTTTCGGTGGAAGTACTTTCTAAGATGAACGAACATATAAAAGAAAGTAACTATCAGAGATGAATGAAATGAAAACCCAATCTGTCCAAGTCTATAATGAAGCTTTTGTTTTTTGGTGAAATCTTTTGTTCTCATATTGTTTTGAAGCAAGATTCCATGGCATCGTTTCTATAGCTTAAAGTTCTTCAATTGTCTTGAATGCTCACTGAAACTATTACTTTGATCAGTCCCCCTAGGATTCTTTTTGCTGGGCAAGGTCTGCAAGATCAATGTTTTCGGTTAGAGCAATGTCCTCCATCAAAAGTTATGAAAATTTACATCCATGAACTATCATCAGGCAAAGGAAGGTAAATAAATTGATTAGAGGCTTGCCGAATGGTAATTAATCCATTTTAGTTTGCAAATGGCTCAGGATTTTGTTCACAGAAACCTAGCTTTTCCGCACTGCTTTCACTTGTGTGGTACCAAAGAACTTACCTTGAAGGTGACTGGCAATAGTACCCATACTTTGTAGAAGGCACCATTGAATAACGGTTTCTTGATGCTCCCATCTTAACAATCTTAAGCCCACCATTTTCTCAGAGTTTCAGTTATTTTGTCCCAAAGAGCAAATGCATTACTTGTCCAAAGAGTTCAAGTTCTCATGACTCATCAATATTGATGTCAGAGATGGGAATCCCGGTTTCATCTTTGTAATTTATCGCATCTATGTTCTCCCTAATGCATTTGTAGTGCAGCTTCATTGCAAGCTGCAAGATCAGCCCCAAAAAGCACGAGTTTCCTTGGCTTATCTTCAGGGAGCTTCAACCTATAAACTTTGGAAAACGTGTACCTCCCTTTAAAGCTGCTCAAAGATATTCTAAATACTGTGTATACCGGTATATATTTTTTTTGCAACAGGGTATACCGGTATACGCTATTATCTCAATTTGTAGCTCCAATAACAATATTATATAGCCCACACGGGCCGAGACTAGTTAAAAAAATAAAGTTTCAAAGAAGCATCAAGCAAGTTCTTAATAGGCCCTCCAATCATGTAGGCAAAATATGCACTTGTCTATCGTAAATTGACATCAGGGCAATGATTTGCAAAGCTTAAAAGTAATACTCTTAACTCTTTAATCCCAAAATTTTAAAATGTAGAATGTGGTCTCCTATTGAATATATTTAGTCATTGAGTCAATCACTCAACAATCCAACAATCTCCAAAATGACCGAAATCATCTAGACCTCTTTCCAAGACAGAGCACACTCCCAAAATAATATTTGAATATCAATAATGTTAAAAAAATATATATATATACTTGAAAACTCGATAATGAGAAAAATGATCAGGCTAAGAGCATCTCCAATAGACTTTTTAAACCCATTTTTGGAGAGCAAACCTACAACAAATCAGCTCCAACAACGTCTTCAAAATTCAAATTTTTGCAAATTTTTTTAGAGTTGTTACAGTAGCTCTCTTAACCAAGCAAGCACTATAGCAACTCCAAATTATTTTTTTCTTAAAATAATCCACACCTGAATAAATTGGAATAAAAAATTTAACATATTTTATTAAAATTTCAGCCTTTTCTCAACTGCTACAAATGACAACAAAACATAAAAAACAATCAATTACAAAACAAAGTCTTTCTCATAAAACTAATGAAATTAGAAGAAATTAATTAAGAAAAAAAAAAAACACAGATTTGACCCATTACGGCTGCATGTTACCGACGGTGAGGATGAGGATAGCGGTGATGGAGGCAGAGTAGGCGACGGAGGACGAAGACACTCTCTCTCTCTCTCTCTCTGGAGCATTTTCTTCTCTGGGCTCTCTTTCCCTCTCCGTCTGATCTTGAGAAGAAGAATGGTTTGTGGACAAAAATAAAAGAGATATATTATGTTCACAACATCTTTACAACAAAATAAAATGTGTGGCCTTTATTGTTTTTTTTTTTTTTTTTTTAATTTATATATATATATATATATATATATGGAAGAAATGTAAGGGTGTGCACTATGCCTTTAAATGATAAATTTGTCTTTTATTAAAACTTAATGACAAGAATAAGAATAATAATTCCTTAAATTAAGATTAAATTGTGTCTTTTATTAAAAAAAAAATGAAAAGAGATAATGATAAATGAATGAATATTAATAATTAAACAATAAAAACTGATGATCTTTTAGGGATAAATTAATGAATAAACTCATTCCTAAAATATACATAAATTTGTTAAATTTTAAATTACCTAAAATTTTAAAGGATTTGCACAAGAGTAACATAGATTTTATAAATACTAACAAATAAATATGCATGAAAATTAAAATTAGACCGTTAACAATATAGATTGTTGGAAATTTTAAAAATTATACTTTAAAAAATTATGGCTATTTGAAATTTAGAAAGAACAAAGAATGATTAAAGAAGAAATAAAGAATGAATAAAGAAATAATATTTAAATAGAATAGAAAAATGATAAAGCATTTGTTAAAAAGTGCATTTGAAAAAAAATAAGTACATAGAAGATGAAGATACTTCAATTAAAGGTTTCTCATGACGGCTAGGGTTTTTTCTCTCAGCCGCGTGTAGAATATTGTCCCTAACCTAGTTTAGGGTTTCTGTTCCCTTCACGTCTCCGGACTGATAGGACGGTGCGTTTAGTCGGTGTAGTGCTATTCTGAATCCTGTTCTGCTTCGAACTATTAGCATGGCTGGTCTGGAAGATATGTGGGCACGTTTCACTCTTACAGAGGAAGAAGAAGGGGGTGCAGACGTTCCGAACAAAGAGGATGTGGAGGTTCACCGGTTGGCAGGGAAGTTTTTTACGAAACGAACGCTAAATGTTGATGCAGTGGCTCGCACCTTCAAGCCACTGTGGAAACCGGCGGGTGAGTTAAAGATTCGTGACTCGGGTGATAATGTGTTGGTATTTGAGTTTGAAGATGTTTTGGACCTTGAACGAGTCCTCGAATACGAACCTTGGTCGTATGACAAAAGCTTAATAGCTTTCCAAAGGGTTCTTGACGTTGAACAGATACCCCATCTTGATTTCGGTCAGGTTACTTTCTGGGTGCAGTTGCACAATATTCCATTTAAGAACCTATCCCAGGAAACCGGTGAAGCAGTAGGTAACTCAATTGGGATGGTGGTTCAAGTGGTTGACCCGGAAGACAACGGCGCGGGCGGCGAGTTCTTGAGAGTCCGAATAACCATGGATATTTCCAAGCCACTTCCGCGCTGCTCAAGACTTCGATCAGGGGGAAGACAGTTAGGGCTGGTGGGACTCAAATACGAACGCCTCCCTAACTTTTGTTATTGGTGCGGTCGTGTTACACATGGGGAGCGAGACTGTGAAGTTTGGTTGAGGGGAAGAGGGAAGTTGAGAAGAGAGGATCAACAATACGGCGAGTGGTTGAGAGCGGAACCGATTCGCCAAAGCAGAAAAACCGTGGCTGTTATCCCAGGCAATGTGCGCAACCAGCCGCCATGGTGGAAGAAAAACCAATCAAGCAAAAGTAATGAAACCCCAGCTCCACGTCGAGATGATGTACACCATGATGCACAGTCTGCTATGGAGGCCGAGCATTACATGGATAACTTTGTGGCTTTCAAGAAAGGCAATACTGGAGTGGGCAGTGAGCATGATGAAGGACAACGTTGTGATTCCGCTAATGAGCCATGTCTGAAACAAACCAATCCAAGCCATGCAGTGAGATTGGATGAAGATGTTGTTGGTTTGTCTATCCAAGAAAACTACATTCCATCCGACAGGGGTAGGGCCGAGTGCTCACCACATAAAGCCTCACTCCCCCTTAGTCCGAGAACTAATCCAATTCCATTGCAAGATTGCACAAACAGTGTTACCAACTCTAATCCACAAGTATCCATTCGAACCTGGAAGAAGTTGGCCCATGAACCAGGTAATCCAATTCCAATCTCTTCTCCTATGGTTATTGATAGAAGACCTAGCATTGAACTAGTTGATATGAGGGGAGGGAAAAAATTATGTTTGGCAGAATGTAACTATCTTGAAAAAGAAAACTTGAAGGTGGTGGCTGGTTCCCAGCACCACCGGGCCCAATGAGTTGCCTTAGCTGGAACTGTCGTGAGCTTGGGAACCCACAGACAGAAGATGAACTAGTTACGTTGGTAAGTAACAAAGATCCCAAGCTGATTTTTTTAATGGAAACCAAGGTTGAGAAATTAGTTTTAGTACGAATTGGTAGAAAGATACATTATGCTAATCTTTTTGAGGTTCCACGCCATAACACTGGGGGTGGTCTTGCTTTGTTTTGGACTGCTGATTCTAATGTGGATGTTCAATCTTTTTCAGAAAATCATATTGATGCCATTATTGACCATGGAGTTGATGACGCCTGGCGGTTCACTGGTTTCTACGGAGACCCTGAGACCGCCAGCCGGGAAAACTCCTGGTCCATGCTTAGAACTTTGAGTACACGGTTCACTCTCCCTTGGTTGTGTATTGGTGATTTTAATGAAATCTTATATGCAGATGAGAAACAGGGTTGGCTTGATAGACCGGAGAGGCAAATGCAGGGTTTTCGTGATGCTCTTGATTTTTGCAGGTTGAAGGATTTGGGGTTTAATGGCTTCCCATTCACATGGTGTAACAGGCGCCCAGGAAATCAAAATGTTTGGATCCGATTGGATAGAGGGGTTGCTACCGTTGACTGGATTTTGAAATTCCCTACCTCCAGAATTCACCATTTGGATGCTTTTCATTCTGATCACAAGCCTATACTCCTAAGCCCAGATCTTGAACAAAACCGGTTTTTATAAAAAAGGACGTCCTTTCCGGTTTGAAGCCATGTGGTTAAGGGACAGGTCCTGTGAAGAGGTAATTCGAGATTCCTGGGGAGGTGGGATGGTTCAAGTCACAGCATGGGGTTTCAATAGCAAAATTTCTACCTGCCAAACAAATCTTAGAGAGTGGAATAAAAATACTTTCGGCCATGTTCGACATTCTCTAAAGAAAAAATTGGCGGAGTTGAAGTCGGAGGAGGAGAGTGGAGGGTACAGAAACAATCCTTTTCGGATTCAGGAGTTACGAGACGACATCCAACAGTTACAAGCATGAGAGGAGTGTATGTGGAAGCAAAGATCTAGAAACAGATGGCTTAAGGAAGGGGACAAGAACACAAGATATTTTCACTGTAGAGCAAATCAAAGGAATAGGAGGAATTTGATTACAGGATTGGAAGATGACAATGGAATTTGGGTAGAAGATGAGGTCGGCTTGGGGAAGGTGGTGGAGGGCTATTTCGATCAAATTTTCACCAGTTCAAATCCGCATGGTTTTGACACTATCTTGTGTGGTATCCAAAGTGTTGTTGGGATGGATTCGACTGAGCAGTCAGAGGGTGATTTCCAAGCTAGTGAAGTCAAAGAAGCTCTCAATCAAATGGCCCCCCTCACAGCCCCTGGTCCTGATGGTATGTCCCCTGTATTCTATAAGTCTTTCTGGCACATTGTAGGGGAAGACATGACTGCAGTGGTACTCCGAGCCTTAAACTCAGGTATTGTTCCAGAATCCATAAATACTACTTTCATCACCCTCATTCCCAAAATTAAGAACCCCAAGAAAGTTTCAGACTTTAGGCCAATAAGTTTGTGTAATGTCATTTATAAACTTATTGCTAAAGTGGTGGCTAACCGTTTGAAAAAGTTTCTAGCTATTTCTGTGCCAGATTCGCAGAGTGCTTTCCTTTCAAGTCGGTTGATATCTGATAACATTCTTGTGGCTTTTGAGATGCTTCATTTTTTGAAGAGAAAAACACGAGGCAAAATGGGTTTTATGGCTCTAAAGCTTGATATGAGTAAAGCTTATGACAGGGTGGAGTGGAGTTTTGTGGAGGCAATAATGCAACATTTGGGGCTTGGGGAGAGGATGAGAAGAATAATTATGTCTTGTATGAAGTCAGTGTCGTACTCAATTCTTCTCAATGGGCAGCCAGTTGGAAACATTAAACCCTCTAGGGGGCTCCGCCAAGGTGATCCTTTGTCACCGTATCTGTTCCTATTATGTGCCATGGGTCTACAAGGCTTATTGAAAAAGGCAGAGTTGGAAGGTAAGATAAAGGGGGTGGCTATTAGTAGATATGGTCCTCGAGTCTCACACTTATTCTTTGCTGATGATAGTGTCCTATTTTGTCGTGCTACTAAGGTTGAGTGTCAGAGGGTCCTGGATATCTTGGCTATGTACGAAAGGGGAACAGGTCAAAAAATTAATAAAGAGAAGACTAATATTTTCTTCAGCTCCAATACCCTACAACAAACCCAATCTCGCATCCAACATTTGTTGGGAGTCCCAGCAATCAGACAATATGAAAAATACTTGGGTTTGCCAGCACTAGTGGGGAGAGCGAAAAAAAGGAGTTTTATCTATCTCAAGGAAAGGGTGTGGAAGAAATTACAGGGGTGGAAAGAAAAGCTGTTGTCCATTGCAGGTAGGGAAGTTCTCATTAAAGCTGTCATTCAAGCCATACCAACGTACACTATGGGTTGTTTCACGCTACCCAAAGGGTTGGTCAAAGAGTTAGAAGTCCTTATTAGGAAGTTTTGGTGGGGCTATAATGATGATTCAAGGAAGGTGCATTGGGTTAGTTGGGAGAGGTTATGTGAGGCAAAAGAAGTGGGTGGAATGGGTTTCAAAGAAATTGAGAAGTTCAATGACGCCCTCCTTGCTAAGCAAGTATGGCGGATGATGCAAAACCCGGAGTCCCTTTGCTTTAGGGTCTTCAAAGCCCGTTTCTTCCCAAATTGCTCTATTCTTGATGCCAAGGAGTCCAATACCGGATCCTATGCATGGAAGAGCATTCTTGGTGCTTGGGATGTTATTAGAAAGGGTATGATGTAGCGTATTGGGAATGGTCAATCTGTTCGAATAAAGGAAGACAAGTGGCTCCCGGTAAAACCAAGTAGAGTAATTCTCTCCCCTCTCCCCTCAGTTATGGTGGAAACTAAGGTGAGCTCTCTTATCAATCCAGAGCTGGGTGTGTGGAAATCTGAGGAGGTTAACCGGGTTTTTCTACCTCATGAAGCTTCTTTGGTATTGGGGATTCCACTTAGCCACAGAAAACCCCTTGACCGTGTGACTTGGTCATGCACTCCATCAGGGGAGTATAGCACAAGCAGTGCCTATAAATTGCTAGCTACCTCGGCTTCAACAGCCCATGCAAGTTCATCCAATCAGGCCTCTCAGAGAAGTTTTTGGAAAGGAATTTGGAAGCTGTAGGTGCCCAACAAGATTAAAGACTTTGTTTGGAGAGTTTGTAACAATGCTCTGCCTACCAAGTGTAACCTGAAGCGGCATCATATTACAGAGTCGGACTTGTGCGAGTTGTGCAAAGATACCCCGGAAGATGCCCTTCATGCACTGTGCTTTTGTAGCCACGTAGCCCCTGTGTGGCAACCTTTCCACTGGTTCCAAACCTTGATATCTCCCCCTCCCCTTAATTTCTGTGATTTACTTAACAAGCTTTTGCAGGTTCGGGATGATCTCAGAACAGAGTTGTTCGCAACAATTGCTTGGTGCTTGTGGAACAGACGAAATGCTCTTCATTTTGGTCGCCCAGCTAATCCCATGGCGAATATCAGTTCCGTTGCTAGCGCACTGGTACAGGAATTCATTGCTAGCCAGATTCCAGAAATCCCTATCCATCAACCTTCTGCTCAGCATCAATGGCGCCCTCCAAAACCAGATGCAGTCAAAGTGAACTTCGATGCGGCTCTCTTCAAGCGGACGAACTCAGCTGGTATTGGCATCATCGCACGTGATTGGAGAGGAGGTTCCCTTGCTGCCTTGTCCATGCCTATTCCGCTATCTTCATCAGTTGCTGATATGGAAGCACTGGCCTGTCTCAGAGCGGTCCAATTAGCAGCAGAGTTGGAGTTTCAATGCGTAATCTTTGAAGGTGACTCGGCCACAGTCATTTCTGCAGTAAACCAGGGGTCTTCACTACTATCTTCCTTTGGAAATATTGTTGACGATATTCGGTATTTACTTCCTAGTTTTTCTTCAGCTACTTTTAGTCATGTCAACCGCACTGGTAATTTAGTTGCGGATGCTCTCGCAAAAAAGGCTTCTTCCAAGCCAAGTTTGGA
Organism: Quercus robur; assembly: GCF_932294415.1. NCBI lineage: Eukaryota > Viridiplantae > Streptophyta > Magnoliopsida > Fagales > Fagaceae > Quercus > Quercus robur. The sequence goes on along the minus strand of NC_065538.1, from coordinate 64,211,549 downwards.
TGAATGCTTTACCTTCAGACATTGCCGTTTTGGTAGACTTTGATGTTCATTAGTTTTATTTTCAGTTCAATAAAGTCCCAGACTTGAGGTCTGGTTTCTCAAAAAAAAAAAAAAAAAAAAAAAAAAAAGAAAAAAAAGAAGAAGAAGAAGAAGATGAAGAAAACTATTTACTCTACCTTATAAAAATATTAAAAAATGCTAGGGAGAATGCTTTAACATTATCTTAGGCCTCTAAAACAATATAGTATAAATAATCTGAAAAAAATATTGAAATATATCAATTATTCAGCTCATTGAGACAAAAAAGAGACTCACCATACTTAGGTGTTTATACAGCTACCCCGATCTGCTCGAAAATGTTAACCAATCTTATTCAGTTCTTCCCTGCCGTCGATTTTCACTGGCTGAGATCAAGACAGCTACCAATAACTTCGATGATAATTTAGTAATTGGTGAGGGTCGTTATGGGAAAGTTTACCAGGGGTTTATTGACGACCGTTCCATAAGCGTTGCAATAAAGGGTGTGAATATCATCAATTCATGGCGGAGATTTCACGAGTTAAGGACCGAGGTGCTGGTGCTTTGCCAGCTACGCCACCCTAACCTTGTCCGTCTCATCGGATATTGTTTCGAAGATGAACAAGAGGGGTTCCTTGTCTACGAGTTCATGGTCAATGGAAACCTCGCGAGACACCTCTATGCCACTAACCTCGATCACGATCCGGTCCCGTGGAAACGAAGACTACAGATTTGCGTTGATGTGGCACTTGGGCTGCACTGCCTTCAAACTGGGCTGAAGCATTCTATCATCCACCGTGATGTGAAGCCGACCAATATTCTGTTGAACGAGAAATGGGAGGCCAAGTTGTCAGATTTCGGGTTGTCCAAGATGGGTCCCCCGAGTTTGTCAAAGGCTTTAATTAGGATCGAAACTAATAGAATTGTGGGTACTTACGGTTACATGGCTCCTGAGTATGCCATGAATGGGGTGCTGACTGATAAATCCGACGTCTACTCTTTTGGTGTGGTACTGCTGCAACTACTCAGTGGAAGGAAACCATCTGAACTGGTAGAACAGATGAATCTGGTTAGTTGGGCTCGAAAATGTAAACAAGAAGGGACCATCAATGAGATAATTGATCCGTATCTGATGGGGAAGATAGCTCCAGAGTGTTTTATGGTATACGTTGACATTGCCACTTCTTGCGTGCGAAATCAAGCCGAACGTCGACCCACCATGGGTGAAGTGCAGGTACGCCTTGAACATGCACTGGAGCTACAAGATAGCGCAGATGCTGCTACTGGTGATTGTAACTATTGTTTTGATGAATATACCTGTAATGCTTCTTCGGGAGACGCTTCTCCAATTGATACGTGGTGGAAAACAGCTTTAGGGAGCACCACATCTGCTGAAGAATTGTCCTTGGAAACCGCAATGGCAAATGGTCAAATATGATTAACCACAAACAATTCACAGGTATGTGTTTTTTCAGTTTTTGGATTGGTTTTGTCTTTATATTGTCTTTTATTACTGATGGAGTTTATGGTCTGTGTAATTGCTGAGAAAATGTGGCAAAAGAGACACAAACTTTTCCTTTACCTAAAGTTATTGGGATGGGGAATCCTGATGTTTAAATAGTTTATTGCGATATTTTTATTCCTATGCTATGTAATACTCCTTGTACTGAGTCGTTCACTATGGAATTCATCACTAAGTTGATATTTATGATGTTCTGATGTGGTAAGTTTATATAATGTTGTCTAGTCTTGCAAATTATTATTTTCTTTGGTCTCTCAATTCTTACAAAGCATTTGAAGCAATGCTCATTTTGAACTTTTATTATGAAAACTCATCAAAAAAGGCTTGGACAATAGTACATTAGAATATTTAGTAGTCTTCCTAGATATTCTAATTCTGCAATTCAACTTCCCTTCGACAACATTATGTGCTAATGCTATTTTTTCTATTTAAAAAAAAAAAAATGATCATTTTGGGGACTTTTCTTCAATCTTGGCAACTTGGGATAATTAATCAATTGTTCAATTGTAATGTGCTTAGTTTGTCTTGGGTGTAATTTTTGGGTGGATTCATGTTACGATACATTTTTTTCAATCACATTTTGGAATTTACACACCATATGTTTGACAAAATGTTTCACTCACTCTTGCATTAGTTTAAAGTTGACTTCATGGTTTGTTCCTCTTGGTTTTAGTTGCCTGGTCATCTCATTTTTTCTCTTTTGCATTTAGGCTTACTAGGCCATCAACATCTTTGTCAATTTAGTACATGCTCTTGCATTAGGTTAAGTCAATTTCATGGTTTGTGCCTCTTGGTTTTAGCTGTCATTGGTCATCTCATTTTTTCTCATGTGCATTTAGGCTTGCTAGGCCATCAACGTCATTGATAATGTACTAGTAAAATAGAACTTTCCACCATCAAAGCCCACTTTACAACATTAGAGTATTTAGTAATCTTACTAGATAGAAGTGTTTATGAATTAAGTCTTTTGTATTAATATATGTCTCTAAGTAATCAGTTACAACTTTAAATTTTCAATGGTTGAGATAATCTAGTGATTTAGTCACTAGAAGATAGCATGTTTTATAACTTATTTGTGGTAAAACGATGATGCTGCAAATTTTTATATGATTCTTTGTTTGGCCACATGAGGAAAGAAACATTTAAGCTAAGCCAATTTTGAAGACTTGACCACCAGCTTGGGTTTCTTCATGAGCTAATAAGACCAAGAGATCAAAGATTGCTCTTAAAAGTAAAAAAGTAACAAAAAAAAAAAAAAAATCTGAATTACCATAGCACAACTCACTAATCTGGTGACTAAATCACCAACTACAATTCTCTAATTGTATCATACTTGAAATACACATGCTCAACCCAAAAGCTAGTTTTGTCCTAATTTATAGTTTTATTGGTTTAGTTTGCTTTTATGACATACAATTAGTATTTTTATTTAGCTTTGTGACCACTTTTTGTTGTTGGAAATCTTGGTCCAAACCTTACTAAGTTATCTTAATACCATTTAAGTTTGTTGAATTGAATTTTAGCCTAATTATATCTATAAGTGGGGAATAATATGTTTGATCTTCTTTAAGGTGCATAAAACAACTATAGAAGGTAAGCATTCTCCTGCATATATACTAACATAACTTGGTGTGTTTTTGCACAATGACTGTAAAATAAGATAGAATTTTTTTTTTCCTATTATTTGACTTGCGTGAAAAATCATTAATGTTTCTTGTAAGAAGAGTTTGCATGCCTAAGAAGAGTTTTCCCCCTATCGTGGTAACGAAGAACTTACCTTGAAGGTGACAGGCGATAGAACTCTTACTTTTTAGAAGGCATTGTTGAATAACGTTTTCTTGATGCTCCAATCTTAACAATCTTAAGCCCACCGTTGTCTCTCAGAGTTTCAGTTATTTTGTAACAAAGAGCAGATGCATTACTTGTCCCACTCCCAAGAGCAGCATTCAAGTTCTCACGACTTACCCATATTGATGTTAGATATGGGAATCCCAGTTTCATCTTTATAATTTATCACATCTATCTTCTCCTTAATGCATTTGTAGTGTAGCTTCATTGGAAGTTGCAATATCAACCCCAAAAAGCACGAGTTTTTTGGCTTCATCTTCAGGCCCTCAGGGAGCTTCATGGAAATTTGTTAGATAGCACTGATTGTGTTTTCAACCAATTGAATTTTCAAGTAACATTGGACCTTTTTTTAATGAATTAGTTTATATAACATGCCTCATCAAATAGATCAATCATCAAATATTTAAAAACAAATTATAAGTAGCATGTAACTTTGCAATATGAACTAAAGATTAGACATGCATATCTCTTTTCCAACTACAAAATGTACCAATAATGAGAAACACTATCCCAATCTCCTCACAAACACAACTCTCTGTGGAAAAGCCAAATGGCCAATCATCAACCGCAAACAATGATCAAAATCACATTTCTAGAGATAGGGATGCTCTCCATTTCAAAGTTAGGAGAAACCAAAATGAAAGCATAGTGGCTGAGTCTTTTCTACAATGTTTTAGGAATAGAACTTGGATGTTTGTCAGTGATATGATTGCCACGGGATGGAGATCTTTATGGGAGGGTGTGCTCTTGTTTTGGAAAATGGATCAAATTTTTAATTTGTGTGAACTCGTCTTTCGCACAAACTTCCACAGCTATCCTTAACAAATTGAGGTATCTATTTGTCATTTTAAATGTCTGCATTTATCGGTACGATGTCCATGGTCTTGATGGAACTTACTATACCTACTTATATCCCTGCCTTTTGCTAAAGCAAACATGGGTTGAGGCCATTGAAAAGACGGTTCATCTTTTATCTGCATTAACACCTGTTCAATGGGCATTATCAAAGGAGTAAGGTTAGCTAAATTTGACCTTCGACTTGGGAGGTTTCTTTTTCCATTCAAAGTCTATTTTGAGCTTTGTGTTTCCTTCTTCTTCTCAAGGTGGCAACTTGTTCCTTCATCTCTCTTCCTTTTGTTGGTTAGTTCCTTCGCGACTACTGCGCCTTCTGCATTCGTGTACTTCTAGGTTTTGTAAAACAGCTCTGTTATTGACTTTGGTGGGAGAGGTCGATTCAACACCTTGGTGGTGAACAGTGAATCTATGCTTCAAATCGTTACATCTAGGTTCTCCATGTCTTTTTCTCTCAAAATCCTCCTGAGTTCATCCATCTCTCTCCTCATGCTATGGAGTTCACCTTACATCCTAGATGGATTTTCTCCTAAAGCTCTTTTTCTCCTATTACTGTTTCCTTCCATCCTCTTAGGTTGCTCATATCCACTTTAGGTCTCAATTGCTTTTCGCAATTCTCCATTCTAGCATATCAATTCTGCTATACTAGCCATGAAAGCCTGAATCTGTTGTGCGACTTGCTTAGGGTCCATCTCGCACTATGGAGATTTCTTTTGTCAATTCAAGAAACTATATGGCTTTGCAAATGTCCCCACAGAGGACGCCAAACTGATGATGCAAAAAATCAATAGTTGAGATATTCATCAGTGTGGATGGACGATGATAATGGATTCGTCCAGGGACAAACCTACGACATATCTAAAATAGAGAAAAAGTGATACACCAGTGTGGTGTTTGCCAAACACCCTCTAATGATTAAGTTAGAATGGGATTCCGTTGAAGTGTATTGCAAAAGAATTCAACTTAGGAGTAGTTTTTTGGGTGACAATTTTGTGTACCAATTGGTGCTGTCTCTTCCCGACTTTATAGCCATCTTTGTTTTTAAGAAGCAACAGATCTCTGCATTCATTCTCATTTGTAACAGTTAAGGCGTTACAAACTGGTGCTTTGACTTGCGTAACGTCTTCTTTCATGTCTGTTACTCCTTATCATAAATGCTCGCTATAAATGCGTAACGTATCTTGGGTTCATCTATTATTTGAACTAGTTGCGAACCCGCGTGTTGCGCATGATAATAATTTTTATGGTGGTTTTATTATTATTATTTTTTATAATTTAAACTAATTTAATAAAGAATAATGTATTTCATAATCATATTTTTATTTATTATAGAAACAATAATAAATGTAATACAAGAATAATCATACATCATAAATATAAATTTTTTCATACCAAAATGAAAATAATACAATTTTTCACAGAAATTCAAAAAGCAAATTAATGAAAAAATTCATTTTTTAATAAAATTTAGTTATAACAGTTTGTGAATTATTAAAAAGAATATAAATTTTGGAAATTATTCTTTAATTTTAAACAAACTTTTTCAAACCTTTTTTTTTTCTGCTTGCAATCCAAAACACCGGAAAACATAACTAAGAAAATTAATAAACTTAACAATGATTAATCAAACAATTAGGAAAAACAATTTGTTGTTGATAATCTATTAAGGTTATTTTCTTGGCAGAAATTGTAATTTCATCCACCCAAAACATATTATCAAATAAACAAATATTAGCAGAATCTAAGAATTAAATTTCTATATATGCATTGTTATAAAATAATAATAACAATTAAACTAAAATTGCATAAGCTAAAATTTGTCAACCATCTTATTATTTTCGTTTGGCTAACCTTTGCTGTTCTCTAAATAAATGACATTATAGAGTACTTCTAATACAAGTATTAAGAGTACTTTTTCCACCATAAAGGATTAAAAAATAAACAAAAATTAGTAGAGTCTCATAGTTAACATCTAAATTGAGCACTATAAAAAATAATGATGTGTAATAGAATAAATATCAAATTACAATAAATACCAAATTATCCAAATCATGCTATGCAATAAAATAATATTATATTTTTATATGCTATATTTAATTCTTTATAATGTAATAGGATAAAATTTAACAATCAAAGAGAACATAAATATATATATATATAAAACAATAAATACCAAATTATCCAAATTATGCTATGTAATAGAATAATATTATATTTTTATATGCTATATTTAGTTCTTTATAACACAATAGGATACAATTTAACAATCAAAAAGAACAAAAAAAAAAAAAAAATTTAAAAAACAAAACTAAATTGCATTAACCTGAAGTAGAGTTTTAAATAATATAAAAAATTATCAACCTAAAGCAAAGATACAAGAAAAATAAAAAAATTCACCGAAAAATTGAGAGAGAGAGAGAGAGAGAGCACTTTTTTGTGAGAAAAAACTATGCACATAATGAATGAGATAGTGACAAATTTATAGTAAGATGTTGTGAATAAAAAAAGACTAAACTAAAATAAAGGAAGATGAAAGGAAAGAGAAAGAAAGATATTAATGTAGAGGGTAGTGGGAAGATGAAAATGTAAGGGGGGAGAAATGTTGGAGAAGTGTAAATATTAAAAAAAATAAATGTTAAAAACAATTATAGGAAAATTGAAAAAAGAAAAGAAAAAAATAATAACGTAGACGCTAATGTGCCTCAACTGGAGCGTAACAATAATAAATGTTACGCTTCAACTTTTAGATATATATAAATATAGATGACAAAGCCATTATTTTTTGGACTCATCAATGTACATGACTATGTTTGCATTTGTAAGCGTGAATTAACATGTACAACAATCACATCATTGTCAACACTTTTTTTTTTGTTTGGTCAGTCTTATTCACTTCCTTTCAAATTATTGTTAAGGAGTGAAATTCTTGTTCCAAAGAACCGTGGATTCTTTGTTTCTTCATGGAGAAGTTGAGCCCTTCAATTTATCACAAGTTGCGTTTAGATCATTTCCACCTTTATGCTGAAAGATAGATTATGGGGCCTTTCCTTTCTTGCAATGGTGATAGTCTTGAGTTGTATGGCACAAGTGTGCCTTTTTCCGCCCATGAGCCCACTTTGGCAGCACCAACACTATGTAATAGCCTTTATCATGGGGATCCTTGCTTTATCATTCGTCAAACTGCTCAAGGTCTTTTGCATTTATAATTGATTATTCATCAGTTTTCTAAAGTCACCAATTGAACTATAGCGCTGGATGTCAACTAACCAAGCTATACCAAGCTCAAGTACCATTAGTGCAGTGCATCGGTTTGCGAATTTCAAGAACAACCAAAAAGGCCAAGAAAACCAAGATTGGCAGAGATTGCAAAGATCTAAAATGGGATGACAGATATTGATGGAGATATGCAATAGGACGGTGATCTCCGGTGACTGGATGTGAGTGAAGAGGAGAGAGAGGAGAGAGCATAAAAAATCGTTTCACAAAAGACAAAGGGAAAAAAAGAAAAAAAAAATGAACGTCAAAGAAATTGTATATATATATATATATATAATATATACACACCACCGCACACTCTTATTATCTTGGTCATTCTACGAGTATAAGTTCTTGTGGAGCGTAGGAGGCAAGGGCTGAAGTTTAAATTTCTAAAAAGAAGTTTTCTATACATATATACTTAAAATATTTTAGAGTATAATTTTTATCTTGTATAAAAAAAAATATATATATATATATATATATATTTTTATGACATCAAACCTCAACAAGGAAGAGGATTCCCTTGAACCACCTCTTGGACTAAACCATAGATATATCATATATGACCCCACCTATCAGAAGGCAGAACCATGTATTAACTATTAAGTAATTCAAGAGAATTCCAAATTGAATTGAACCAACTCATTTCAAAATTCCAACAAAGTAAACTGCACCATTGGCCGGTGAAATAAAAAATAAATAAAAATAGAGAAAGAAAAGGAAAGAGAAGAACAAAGAATGAATAGAAAAAAAAACGTAATGCATGGTGTCATGAACACCAGTTTATATTTCGAAGTTATAAAAGCACTACATTGAATATGATCGATCATCTCCGAGTCAAAGCCGTCACTTTCCACTCCCATTATTGAATCTGATAATTCTCTCGCGTCAAGCTCTAGGTGTACGACCGAAGCGTTTTATTTTATTTATTTATTTATTTATTTTATGACAACAAGGAAGAGGATTCCCTTGAACCACCTCTTGGACTAAACCATAGATATATGACCTCAGCTGCCAGAAGGCCAGAACCATGTATTAACTATTAAGTAATCCAAGAGAATTTCTAATTGAATTGAACCAACTCATTTCAAAATTCAAACAAGTAAACTGCACCTTGGTCGGTGAAATAATAAAAAAATAAAAATAGAGAACGAAAAGGAAAGAGAAAAACAAAGAATGAATAGAAAACTAGAATAGAAAAAACGGAATGATAGAAGCGCGGTGGTCAAGAAGGCAAGAGATTAGGATGTTTGACTGTTTGGGAGGAAAAATTGGTTTATTAGACCTTCTGAATCTACAATTGAATCGATATCAAATTTTTTTTTTTTAAATGTCTTTTTCTGAACATAAACATCAATCCGGACCCATAACTTTGGCAATTTTTCTTGGTTTGCTTGGTGTCACCCGTTTCTATTTCTTGGTTTTCTTGGTGTCACCCGTTTGAAATAGAAACGGGTGACACCAAGCGAACCAAGAAAAATTTGTCAATTTTTCTTGGTTTGCTTGGTATCACCCGTTTCTATTTCAAAGTGATAAAATCACTACATTGAATCTGCTCATCACTGGGTCAAAGCCGCCACTTTCCACTCCCATTGAATCTGATAATTCTCTCGTCGTCAAGCTCTAGGTGTACGACCGAAGCGTCAATGGAAGCTATTTCACAGTATATTTCAAAGTTATTCAGGACGTCTGGGAAGAGAGCAAAACAATCTTTACTTCTTCCAGAGGGATTATGCCGGAGATTTTCACTCGCTGAGATCAAGATAGCAACCAATAACTTCGATGAAGATTCAGTAATTGGTGAGGGAGCTTTTGGCAAAATATATAAGGGATTTATTAGTGACTGTACCGTAAGCGTTGCAATAAAGCGTAAGAGTTCGACGTCACGACAGGGTATCGAAGAGTTTGGGACCGAGATACTGTTACTCTGCCAGCTACGCCACCCTAATCTCGTCAATCTCATCGGATATTGTATTGACGAACAGGAGATGATCCTAATCTTCGAGTTAATAGCAAATGGATCCCTCATGGAACACTTCCTCTACCGGGACCAAGATGATCCCCTCACGTGGAAACGAAGGCTACAGATTTGCATTGGAGTGGCGCGTGGACTGCACTACCTTCACACTGGGGTGAAGCATACTATCATCCACCGTGACGTGAAGTTGAGCAACATTGTGTTGGACGAGAAATTGGAGGCCAAGCTGACGGATTTCGGCCTGTCCAAGATGGGTCCCCCGAGTTTGTCAAAGGCCTTAATAAGGGTTGATTCTGCAGTGAAGGGTACTGTTGGATACCTGGATCCTGCTTATATTCGAACGAGGCAGCTGACTGATAAAACTGACGTTTACGGTTTGGGTGTGGTACTGTTTGAAGTACTCTGTACGAAAATAACAGTGGACATGAAATTAGAGAGCGAACAGCAGAGTCTGGCCATCTGGGCTCCAAAATGTGTAGAAGATGGAACCATTAATCAGATGATTGATCCGTGTCTGATAGGGAAGATAGCTCCAGAGTGTTTCAAGATATACGTGAACATTGCAACATCTTGCGTCCGAGAAGACCATATGGAACGTCCCACAATTGGAGAAGTGGAGGCAGGCCTTGAACACGCACTGGAGCAGCAAAAGCGTGCAGATGCTGCTACGAGGAAGGATGATTCAATATAATTTACCTATCCCATTGTTAAATATACTTGTAGGACTTCTATTCAGGGTTGATTCAAAGTCCATTTCAAGTTTAGGAGCAACCAAAAGAAGTGCAGATTGACTGAGAATGGGATGTTTGTCAGTGATATCATTGCCACGGTATGGAGGTCTTCATTTGGAGTGATTTTTTCTTTGAGTTTGGAAATGGGTCTGAATTTAGTTTTGTTAGATATGTTCAATTGTATTTAGATGCTTAGATCAAGTTTTCACGGTGAAGGATGCTACACAGTATATTCATAGATTGAAATTGTAGTTGACTTTCTTTGTATTTTGTAAGCTTGAATTAACTACCACAATAATAATCACGTTGTTGACTGTTTGTTGTATAACTTTATGACTTGGAAAAGGCCTCTTAAAGTCTTATTCACTTACTTTCCAACGGTTGTTTTTTCCGAAAATCTTGTTTCAAAGATAGCGTATTCTCTATTCTTTTATGGAAAAGTTGAGGCTTGAATTTGTCACAAGTTGCATTTAGATCTATTCCACATTTATGCTACAAGATAGGTAAAGTGGCCTTTGCACTACAAGAAACTTAACCTGTCAAGGAAACCAAGATCAGCAGAGATTGCAAAGATCTAAAATGGGATGACAGATATTGATGGAAATATGCAATGGGACGGTGATCTCTGGTGACTGGATGAGAGTGGAGAGGGAAAAGCAGAGAAAATCAGTTCACAAAAGATAAGGGAGAAAAAAGAAATAGATGAACAGAAAAGGGAAATATAAATAAATAAATAAATAAATATATATATATATATATATATATATTATGACCTAGAACCTTAACAAGGTAGAGGGGTCCCTTGAACCACCCCTTGGATTGAACCACAGAATATATAACCCCACCTACCAGAAGGTGAAAACCATGTATTATTTATTAGGTAATCCAAAAGAATTCCTAATGGGAATCGAGCCAACTCATTTCAAAACTCCAACAAGTAAACTGCACCTTGGCCGGTGAAATAATAAAAAAATAAAAATAGAGAACGAAAAGGAAAGAGAAGAACAAGAATGAATAGAAAAAACGGAAGGATAGAGGTAAGGATGTTTGACTGTTTAGGATGTAAAATTGGTTTATTACAACATTTTGAACCTACTACTCAATCAATCTCATACGTCGTTTTTTTTTTTTTTTTTTTGAACAAACTTCAATCCGAACCCATAACTTTGGAAACTGGCTGAAATCAATCTGTTCAATTTGGTAGTTTCCTTGGTTTGCTTGGTGTCATGAAGACCCGTTTCTATTTCGAAGTTATCAAAGCACTACATTGAATCTAATCAATCATCTCCGGGTCAAAGCTGCCACTTTCCACTCCATTGAATCTGATAATTCTCTTGTCGTCAATCGCATGGTGTATGACCGAAGCGTCAATGGAAGCTATTTCACAGTATATTTCAAAGTTATTCAGTACGTCCGGGAAGAGAGCAAAACAATCTTTACTTCTTCCAGAGGGATTATGCCGGAGATTTTCACTCGCTGAGATCAAGATAGCTATCAATAACTTCGACGATGATTCAGTAATTGGTGAGGGAGCTTTTGGCAAAGTATACAAGGGATTTATTGGTGACTGTACCGTAAGCGTTGCAATAAAGCGTCGTAATCGGATGTTAGGACAGGGTTTCAAAGAGTTTGGGACGGAGTTAGTGTTGCTTGGCCAGCTACGCCACCCTAACCTCGTCAATCTCATCGGATATTGTACTGACAAACACGAGATGATCCTAGTTTTTGAGTTCATGGTAGGTGGATCCCTCGACAGACACCTCCTCCACCAGGACCAACATGATCCCCTCCCGTGGAAACGAAGACTACAGATTTGCATTGGAGTGGCGCGTGGACTGCACTACCTTCACACTGGAGTTAAGCATACTATAATCTACCGCGACGTGAAGTTGACAAACATTTTGTTGGGTGAGAACTGGGAGGCCAAGCTGTCAGATTTCAGCTTGTGCAAGAAGGGTCCCCCGAGTTTGTCAAAGGCTTTAATTAGGATTGATTCTGTAGTGAAGGGTACTGTTGGATACCTGGATCCCGCTTATCTTCGAACGAGTCAGCTGACCGATAAAACTGACGTCTACTGTTTCGGTGTGGTACTGTTTGAAGTGCTCTGTGCGAGAAGATCAGTGGACGTGGAATCAGAGAGGGAACAGAATATGGCCGTCTGGGCTCCAGCATGCGTAGAAGATGGGACCATAAATCAGATTATTGATCCCTATCTGATAGGGAAGATAGCTCCGGAGTGTTTCAAGATATACGTGGACATTGCCACTTCTTGCCTGCGAGAAGACAATTTGGAACGTCCTGCGATTGGTGAAGTGGAGATAGGCCTTGAGCACGCATTGGAGCTGCAAGAGTATGCAGATGCTGCGATGAGGAAAGATGATGTGGGTTCTGGTAGTGACCAATGATTCAATATACCTATCCCATTGTTAAATTAAATATACCTGTAAGTGCTTCTATGAGGAATCAGCCAACTTGTTCTTGGGCACCGCCATGCCAAACGGCTTAATGAACATACAATTATCAAATTCACATTTGGATTGGGGTCTTCTCCACTTCAAAGTCTATTTCATGGTTTGGTGTAACCAAGCGGGTGAGAATGGATTGTTTGACAGTGATAGTGCTGCCACAGCTGGTGTGGAGGTCTTCTTTTGGGTTTGGGAAATTGGTCTGATTTTAGTTTTGTTAGAAATTTATGTTCCATGGTAGTTGGATAAAGTTTTCACGGTAATGGATGCTACACAGTATTGATAGATTGATGTAAATGACTTTGTTTGTATTTTGTAAGCTTGAATTAACCACCACAATAATCTCAACGTTGTTAACTGTTTTGTAAAACGTTATGACTTGGAGAAGGCCGGTAAAAGTCTTATTCATTTGCTTTCCAAATTCGAATGGTTGCTTTTTCTGAAAATCGTATTTCAAAGATACCGTATTCTTTGTTCTTCATGATAAAGTTGAGCCTTCAATTTGTCACAATTTAGATCAAGTCCACATTTATGCTGCAAGATAGGTTAGCCGTTAGTGGCCTACGTTTGTTGCAATGGTAGATCCTTAGATGATATTGAGTTGTAAGGCACAAGTGCCTTTTCCTCCCAAGATCTCACTTTGGTCGGACCAACACCCGGTAATAGCCTTTATGCTGCAGTTTACTTGAGGTTGGTCATAAATTAGTTCTCCGTATTTACTATGGGGATCACTGCTTGTTTATTCATCAAACTGCTCAAGGTCTTTTACACTTTTCAGTCAAACTGATTTGCTCATGAAGTGCATTGAACGTTTTCTTTGTAAGAGTAGACATTGGTGAATATGATGCTTCCAAAAAAGAAAATAGATATCTCAAATCTTTCTTTTTCTTAAGGTTTTTCTTTAGGAGTGTGTACAATATTGTATTATTGTACACCATTCATGCATATGTGTGCGATTGTACACTACATGAAGAGTGAACGTAAATGAGAGAGTAAAAGGCCAAACCTGAAAGTCTGAAACTACTACAACACCAACAGATAGAGCGCAAAAAACAGAAGCGTGGAACAAGAGACAAAACATACTAGGAGATATGCAGACAAAGATTGTTCTGTTCTCGGCTGATTATCGCCACAACACATGGGAGATCTTCCTCTGAACCTCCTCAACATTGTAGGCATTACTGGGATAGCCATGTGCCGCATGGCTTGCTTCTTGTATTGTAATATTTTGTAAAATTATTGCTACAGTGCAAACTTTATTCCTAAATTACTTGGTTTGAAAAGAGAATTTGGCACATATAGGGGGTTGTTGTTAGTGCTATAAATTAATTGGTTTGAATGGAGGAATTCCTGGCAGCAGCAGATTTGAGGTCGTTGTCAAGTGCTCTAATTAATTTATTGTAGGAGGCATTCCCGGTGGCAGCATATATGGGGTCATTGTTACGTGCTCTAATTAATTTATGAGAAATGCTAACGAGTGCCCTTAGGACACTGGTTAAGAATCCAGTTAAAGAAAATTTTTATGGGAAAAGAAAAAAAACAATTAATGTTTTGACAGTTTTTTTCATTTCCCATAAAAGTGATGTTAATACTTTCCTAAAATGGATTCTTAATCAGTGCCCTAAGAACACTCGTTAGCATGACCCTTATTTATTAGAGCTGAGTAGCTGTTTTAATTAATTTGCACAAGCAACACAAATCTTCAACAATTATAATATGTGATTTGTTTGGTTATTTTACAAGAATGGTAAAAATAAATGAAAGCCAATATTACAAACTAAAATGAAAAACTGATGGAGCAAAGTGAAGAGAAATTTGCTTTGATATTTGCTTCTTGTTCTGGTGAGGGGAGGAGGAGGAGGAGGCGCATAGCATGGCCGAGTCTGTAGTTTTCAATGCAGTGGGAAGGCTAGGCAACCTTTTGATTGAAGAAGCGACATATTTAAAAGGGGTGAGCCAACAAGTCAAGCAAACACAAATTGAATTAGAGCGGATACAGTGCTTTTTAAAAGATGCAGATAAAAGGAAAAACGAAGATGAGAGTGTTCGAATTGTTAGGAAAAATTTTATATAACTGTGAATAAATTTTAGCAAGCACAGCGGAAATACAACCACACAATAACACAGATTTACGTGGAAGTCCTTTTTCCTTGAAGGGAAAAATCACGAGACAAACTCCGAATAATTTCACTATATTAAATAGAGATTACAACACTTAGAGATTCAACTTGAACAAAAAGAAAAAACCTCTCTTTTTTTTTTCACTCACTTCTCTCTATTTTTCTCTTCTCTTTTGCTTGCTCACTCACTCACGTAGTTCTTCAATACTGCACTTAGTCCTCAGTTTATCTGGGACCTCACTTCTCTCTGCCCCAAATGGCCGAATGGGCTATCCCTTTTATTTCTTTCACCTTTTCTTCTTTTCTTCCTTCCACACTCTTCTCATCGAATCACAATAAATGCAAGCCACTTACTTTGACTTTACTTCAACCAAAATCTCTTTCTTCAGCTCCTTAGGCCGAATGGCCTTTGTATCTTTCTTTTCCTTTTTCTTCAGCGTGTCCAAGACGCCTAAGCCAACCAACCTCAATAACTCATGCTGACTTTTGTATATGATGAAAAAAAGATAAGGAACATTAAAGAAAAGCTCATTAAATGAGCATGTCTATTAAAAGTGGGCTGAACTTATTGTGCAAATACACCCAACACGAATTTGGGTTTCACAGATACGGGAAGCTGCCTATGAAGTTGAGGATGTTATTGAAACTTTCGCCCTTGAAATTGCTTTGAAGAATAGAGACAGCACATTCAAGAAACGTGTTCCTATTTTCAACGCCAGAAAGCTTTATAAAGTGGGGTCCAAGATTGAGGACATTAAAACAAGAATCTCTGATCTTACTAGAAGTTTACAAACTTATGGTGTGACTCCTATAAAAGAAGTGGGCTCAAGTTCTGCGCTGGACAGACAAAGGCAATTGAGATGGTCTTATTCCCATATTGTTGAAGAGTATATCGTGGGGTTGGATGAAGATATAAAAGAAGTAGTTGCACTTGCTCAGTTGGTAAATGAAGATAAACACTGCCAAGTTGTGTCTATTTGTGGGATGGGTGGTCTAGGAAAGACCACTCTTGCTAAAAAAGTTTACCATCACAGTGAGGTCAGGCGTCATTTTGATGGTTTCGCTTGGGCTTATATATCTCAACAATGCAAAACAAGAGATGTTTGGGAAGGAATATTAATCATACTTACCTCTCCAACCAAAGATGAGAGGGATCAAATTTTGAAAATGAGAGATGAAGAGCTGGCAAAGAAGCTTAATCAAGTTCAGAAAGAGAAGAGATGTTTGGTGATCCTGGATGATATTTGGAGCAAAGAGGCATGGGATTTACTTAGTCCAGGCTTCCCATTAGGACACAAAAGTAGAAGCAAAATTTTACTAACAACTCGCAATAGAGAAGTAGCCTTGCATATAGATCCAAGTGTTTTCTACATTAGCCGTGCTGTTTAAACGAAGAACAGAGTTGGGAGCTGTTTCAGAAGAAGGCATTTCACAGAAACAATCCAAGTATATTCTCATCCTACCACTTTTTATTGTATACATATGTACTACTACATACACACTACAAACTGTGGAAATCTCGATTCATTTCTACAACATCTTATCATCTGATTCATCAGATGAGTGTTTTAATTAATAGTGGTTTTATTGTAGTTATTATTTAATCAAAGGTATTAAAAGCTGTGAAATACAAATGGTTTCTTTTTGAAGAGGGTTTCAAATCAACTATTGAAAGCTATGAGGTGAATAGGTGCAAACTGTTTCAATTTCAATTAATGAAAAGAAGATTATGCATTCAAATTTATTCAGCCATGCTTATCATGCGTGATGCCTGATTGAGAAGTAGCATTTTATTTATTTATTTATTTTTTTTTTTGAGAGGGGGAGAAGTAGCATGTTAGTTTGTCTTTTTTGCTAAAAAGGACTAGAATGATTTTATTGGGATTCTGAAAGAGGGAAAAGCTATCATCTTAAACCAAAGGTCAAGTTCTTTTTAATCTGGTGGGATATTGTAGTTTTTCATAACTGAATACGTAATTCCAAGTAAGAATTCAAGAGAGAGCCATTTGAAGATTAAAATTCAATTGAAAAATGTGGACTTGGTCAATTAATCTTTGTTTTGAAAATAAGTTTTATAATCATCAAATCTTGTTGTGTATTGTCTTGTAATTTGAGTTTGTATTATGAGTTGTATATTTAACTATTGGAAGTTGTAGTAATTATGAGGGTAGTTGTGTCTCTAGAAGGCTTGAATGTTGTTACCTCGGATATCCTTTGAGAAGTCGCATTTCTTGAATTTTGTCCCACCAATTTGAAGATATCTACACAGCCTTGTTGCTACCAGATTCACCTGTTGAGTCTCGGACACATCTTTATAATCAAAGAATTTATTAGTGGCACTTGAAGTAATTCTATATATATGGTAGAGCTGTGTATTCTAAATTTAGCATTTGTACTGGTAATTCTGTATTGAGTATTGTCATTTGGTTAAGCACTGGTCCCATTTATTTCTTTTTCTTGTTGTGCCTCTAATTTCCTAATTCTCTCTTTCCATGCCTTTCATCCTCATCACTTTTCCTTTCAATAAAACTTCAAAGACTTGAAAATGTAATACTTTCTAATTTAGTTCCTTTGAACATGCAGAATTCAAATATTCAAAGATATGGAGAAGTTAGGGAGGGAAATGGTGGCAAGGTGTGCTGGTTTACCACTGGCAATTATTGTGCTTGGAGGACTTTTAGCAACAAAAGAAACATTGGATGAGTGGGATATTGTGCATCGAAATATAAAATTACTCCTAGGCAAAGGCCAAGGTGAAGGACAACAATCAAGGGTTCACGAGGTGTTGGCTTTGAGTTACTTTGAATTGCCTTACCAATTGAAACCATGCTTCCTTTATCTAAGCCATTTCCCAGAGGACTTCGATATACCAGCAAAGAAATTGGTTCGACTATGGGTGGCAAAAGGCTTTGTGCCACTGAAGTATGAACTAGAGGGAGATGAAATGTTAGAAGATTATGTAGAACGCTACTTGGTTGAGTTGGTAAATAGATGCATGGTTCAAGTGGGTGTAATTGGGTCTAATGGAAGGATTAAATCCTGTTGTCTCCATGATCTTATGAGAGACCTATGCTTGTCAAAGGCAAAGCAGGAAAATTTCCTCCACATAGTGAATCCTTGGAGTGGAAATGAGACAGCTGATTCATCAACCAGTAGTATTCGAAGACTTGCCATATTTTATGATGAACTTCTCGTAAATAATTATTACAAAGAGAATCTTGAGATCAGGTCCCTTATATACTCAATGAAAATAGCCAGCAAGTCAAATAAGTTTTTAAGTACTCAAAATTGCTTAGAGTTTTGGATCTAGAAGGAATCCAGTCATTGGATGGACAGTTACTAGAGCTAATAGGAAGCTTGATTCACTTGAGGTTCTTAAGCTTGAAGAAAACTCATATACGAGAATTGCCTTCCTCCATAGTCAATTTGGTGTTTTTAGAGACCCTAAATATGGAAACCATTGAAGAACTGAGTTGGGAATCAACTGTACTAATACCGACAGTGATATGGAAGATGAAAAAGTTGAGACATCTTTATCTTCCGAAGTGGTGTAACTATATAACTGATGATAAGCTGCAACTAGCAAATTTGAGTAATTTGCAGACACTAGTAAACTTCCCCACCAACAAATGTGATGTAAGAGATCTTAGTTTGATGAATCTTAGAAAATTGGTGCTACATGACCCAAGAGACTTCCAAGAGTTGAAGGAAATCTTCAATCACCCTAATGAAAAATTAAATAGCCCTCGATCCTTGTCCATGAAGACTAAAATGCTTTCATTCCCTGATAAGGTAGTAGATGTAGGACATGTAGTACAAGGTTGTCCTCGTCTTCACAAGCTGCACATAGAAGGGCGGATTAACAAGCTACCAAATCACCAAGAATTTTCTCCATACCTTGCCAAGTTAACTTTGTGGGGATCTAGACTTGCAGAAGATCCAATGCCAATACTCGAGAAGCTACCTTACTTGAGGGTCCTAAGAGGATGGGAAGCCTTCATTGGGAAGCAAATGGTTTGCTCTGAGAAAGGTTTTCCTCAACTCAAATCTTTACTACTACAGGCTTGCCTAATTTATAGGAGTGGACAGTGGAGGCAGGTGCAATGCCTAGTCTTTGCCATTTAGAGATTACAGATTGCAACAAGTTGGTGACAGTTCCACATGGATTGAAGTTTGTCGGCATGCTAAAGGAACTGGAGATACAATGGATGCCAATAGCATTCAAACATAGGCTTGAAGAAAAAGGAGATGATTTCTACAAAGTCCAACATGTGCCTTCCATTATTTTTCTGAACTGAGCTTAGAATACAAGGAAGGGTGATTAACAGTTAAAAACAAACTCCAGGTTTGTATAAACTTACTATCTAAATTCTTTAGCTACTTCACTACAATCTTTGTTTTTGCTATAAAGAAGATTGGGAGAGATAAATAAATATCATAGATCCCAATCCTAAATGACAATATTTTGTCAAAATACATAGTATCTAATAAAAACATATTGAGAGGTATAATGTCAAAAGTTTTAGTGGGTGTAATTGTTACTCATTAACACAAATGGCAAATTACATCACTCATAATGGTTACAAAATATCGCCAATTTCATGTGTAGGTACGTTAATGGGAGCAACTATAAAATGATAAGGTGAAAGAATAACTTGGTGCCTAGATAATTATTTGAAGTTTATACCTGGAAGAGTTATGGGGGCACTGGAAAGAGAATCTTGACTTGATGCTTGATTTAATTTATTGTCGTTCATTGGTTGCTTGACTGCATATATGTAGTCTATGTATACTAGCTGAATTCTCACATGATGTGTGGTACAACTTATTATTAGTTTTCACCAATATTTCAATAATTTTTATAATGAATATTGTAGCTTAACTGGTTGGCACTCAATTTCCAATAAAGACATTTATAATTCAGATCCCTCAACTATTGATGTGTAAAAAAAAAAATTCAATAAATTTTCTTGTAAAATTATAATCTTTAGTTATTTTTTAGACAAAATAGAAAGACATTAAGAGTAGTGTAGTGATTTGATCACACTATATATATGTGTTCACTAATTGAAGATTACATGATAAAATGGTTAATATAGATAAGTATGTTTCATGCCTACTAAAAAAATGTATATATACTTTTTTTTTTTTGTAACATTCTTGATTTTGTGTTACTAATTTTCCCCCTTTTTGTTGGGCATTACATCAATTGTTGCATAATACAGTGTTTCAATTGTTTCTCACATTAAAAAACATATATATATATATATATATATATATTTCTCATATGATTCTAAGAAAAAATGATACTCCCTCCGTCCCAGTTTGTTTGTCCTCTATTCTATTTTGGAATGTCCCAAAATATTGTCCAGTTTCTAAAAATAAAAGTCATTAAAGTACTAAAGTTCCTATTATACCCCCACTTTATTTTCAAAATTATTTGAAAAGAAAACTAACAAATATTTAAAAAATTAATCTAATTGGGACACCTTTTTAGTTGCTTCCTTAAGAATAACTCTTTTGAAAAAAAAAAAAAAAAAACTGATAAATTTATGGCGTAAATGAACTTTTAGTCCTTACATTTTGGCTTTTTTCCATTTTGGTCCCCACATTTTCATTTTACCACTTTTAGTCCCTAAACCAATTAACGCGTGTCATTTAAGTCCTTACCGTCACCCAATTAATAGAAAAAGCTGACTTGGCTGACTGCACATTAAAATAATAATTAAAAAAATCTATTTTGGCATTAAAAAATGCCACATCACCATCTAAATTAATTTTAATTAAATAAAAAAATTAAAAACAAAAATTACATGAATTGAGATCTAAGAACATAAGAACTTGTTCTTTGATGTTCTTCTGAAATCAAGAAATAAACCCAGCAACAACATCAAACCCAGAATCAAAGAGCAAACCCAGAATCAAGGAGTAAACCCATACAAACATATACACTTAGCCATATAAAACTTTAAACCCCCAAAAATCTCTGATCACAAAGCATACAAACATATCCATAATCATTCATACTCCAACAAAAACACTATATTAGACCAATTTTCAGACAAAATCCAAATCAAAAAAATACCCATAGATGACCATACCCAAACCCCACCTTTCAAACCCAAATCAAAAATCACCAAATCTTTGTCACCCAAAAAAAAACCCAATCCCTAAACCAACCAAGACCTAAACCAACAAAGGAGGAGGAGAACGATTGGTGGCGTTTCCGGTGTGATTCGTTACCTGTGGTTGTTGCAGAGGTCATGGGTCTCATTCCCTTGACGTTTGGCACACAAACCTAGACTCAAACCCAAATCCAAACAGAAGCACAAATGCAAACTTTCTCTTCCATGGTTGTGGAGCACCAAAGCTAGCGTTCGTAGCACCTGATTGAAGCCTTCAGTGAGGAACTAGCAGCAGTGGTGGTGAGGAAAAGCTTGAAAATTCTTAGACAACTGTTTTCATGGCACTAATTCAAAGAGAGAGCGCAAGATGGTAGTTTTGCCGTTATGGGTAAGAGAGAAGAGAGAGCGTATGAGAGGGACATTGAAGAACAAGATGGTAGTTTTATTTCTTGATTCTGGGTTTGCTCTTTGATTTTGGGTTTGATGACGTTGCTAGGTTTATTTCTTGATTTAAGAAGAACATTGAAGAACAAGTTCTTATGTTCTTATGTTCTTAGATCTCAATTGAAGTAATTTTTTGTTTTTAATTTTTGTTTTTAATTAAAATTAATTTAGATGCTGATGTGGCATTTTTTAATGCCAAAATAGATTTTTTAATTATTATTTTAAGGTGCCGTCAGCCACGTCAGTTTTTTTTGTTAGTTGGGTGACGATAAGGATTTAAATGTCACGCGTTAATTAGTTTAGGAACTAAAAGTGATAAAATGAAAATATAGGGACCAAAATGAAAAAAAAAATGTAGGGACTAAGAGTGTATTTACGAATTTATTTAAGAATAGTTTTGGAAAAATAAGAAAATAAATGATATTTTCTTTAAAAGTTTGACTTTTCAAATAGAACAAACAAATTGAGAAGGAGAGAGTATTAAAATTTCATTATGCTATAATAAAATAAATATATTTATTCTATTACGCACACACTCATATATATATGAAAGAAGTTAGGAAGTTTAAAGGATTAGCAACTAAACATTAGTAAGAATGTCATATTCTAAATTTATTATTGTTATTCCAACTAATAATGATCTCTTTTGTAAAGTTTATAAAAAATAATCATATAAATTCATTTAATATATATAATTAATACACAACTATAGATAATTAATATATGCATTTAGATATTTTATGGAAGATGGTTTTGGATAATGTTGTACATATATTATAAAGAAAAAGTAAAATAAATTAGAGTAAATAAACATATACATTTTGAGATATTAAAAATTAATTTAGTAGTTTCACTGGATATTTGTAACATTCTCAAGGTAAGATTATTATTTTTTTAAATCATGAAACCAAAGATAAATGCAAAAAAGTAACGAGACCATAAAAATCAACTGATTTGTGTTATGTTCACATATTTCATACCATAAAATGAAAGTATGCCCAACTCTCTCATCGTCTTCTACTCATTGATAGTGTAACATTAAGACATGATGTGGGTAAATGTATATGCATGTATTTTATAGATGATTTAAAACTAAACTATGGTAGAATATGGCTTTACATTGCGCACCAAATATTTTCTCTCCTTATATACCCAAAGTAAAAACCATCCAACCGAATTACTCAAACCTAAATCATATTTAAGCCCCTAATTTTAAAAAGAAAAAAGAAAAAAAATTATAACCGTAGGGATTTCAACATCTTGATGGTAGTGGGTGGCCAGTATAACAGAGGTAGTGACCTCTTAGATTTCTCTTTCTCTCCCTTTCAAATATTTTGTCAATCTCAGGTCTTTTATTTTGGTAACATATAGCGAAACAATGCATTTTATTTAACAATCCATAACATTTTTGTGTCTTTCTATCTCTTCTCAAGGCCTTATCTGATTAGTTATTACTATTAGTCCTTAATTATTTTTGTTTTTTTTTTTAAATACTAAAACAGTGGGTATGCTAAAAGACATAAAGAGTAGAAAAATGTGTGGTGTAAGTTTAATCAATTAATTGATTCTCAACAATAGTTTAATCAATTAATGAGACATTAATGAGATAACAGTAAAATAAGTTGATGTGGACTTTTGGATAACAATGAAAAAAAACTTAATGAAAGAGGTAAAAAAAAAGCTAGATGCAAAATTAAAGCTCCACTTGGTAGGACTTCATGCACTCTCACATGAGGTCTTTGGCTTTATATATAATATATATTGATTTCAGTTCATTTCATTTATGAGTTGTAGCTTGATGCGGACCTGTAGTTAGTTTGGATTTTTATCAAGTACTAGTCGCAGACCCACGCAATGCACAAGAAAATTTGATATGATTATTTTTTATTGGATGATTATTGAATTAATATATTGGATTGTATATTTTTAAAAGTTCAATATGTGTTATTTGAAATCATGTTTTAAATTAGAAGTTTTTTGTAGTCAAGTATTATATATAATGAGATATGTATGAAAATACAATACAATAATATATTTTTTTTAAATTGATAGTGTGAGAGCTGTTAGACCCAAGTTGTAACTATGTATATTTTGTTTATTACTATACAGATGTATGCGATTCAACTCTTATAGGTATATTTTTCTCCAAAACATAGATCCACATTTCTTTCTTCCTCACAATTGAAACTAAGTGAAAAAGTAAATAAAGATAACTATGCAATAGATCATTATCAATAAATCATATATCATAAAGTGGAAATATAAAATAAAATAAAATGCAAAAAGATAAAATTCCTTAAGTATCTATGCATAAAAACATTAATAGCATAATGATGCTATAGAGTAAATTATATTTTAACTTATTCTCTTTTTGGCATTTTCAATAAAGATGATCAACTAAGCAAAGTAAAACCTTACCAAGAAAGTTCAAATTAACTAAAAATTTGATGATGGAGATGCTAATTATTTGTAATTAAATGACCAAAGTAAAAATAACAAAAAGTCAAGGAACTTATAGCAAAATGCTTTCTATACAAAATTCTAATAAAATGGAGACTAATAGACCCTCTACTTCCTCCAAGACATAGGGGATTAGAAAAGATCATACATCCTTTGCCTACCCTTTTCTCTTTCTCAAATTCACATTACCAAAGAAGTATATGAAGCTAAAAATATTGTGAATACATTTATGCTCAATGGAAGTCCATTGGTAGGCACATTCAAATTCATAGCTATGTATAAACTCAAATTTCTATTTTTATTAAAAAGTACATATTAACCCAAACCAAAATTCAACCAAATCTATAAGTGATTTGTGATGGGAAATTTAAAAAATACAACCCAAAAAAATTTAAAAACCATCAATCTAAATTAGAGTTAATTATAAGAAAGAACAAAAATCGAGAGAGAGAGAGAGAGAGAGAGTGTGTGTGTGTGTGTGTACTAATGGTTTTTGTGTGGAAAAAATATGGAATGAATGGAATAAATGATATCAAATTTATACAAAATAAGAGAGGGGAGAAGAAGAGTCAAAATATAAGAAAGAAAATGATAAAGGAAGTTTAATAGTAAAGTAAAGAGTAGTAGGGAGATAAAGAGACAAAGAGGGAGAGGAAAGGTTGGAGGAAGAGAAGAAGAGTTTTTTTTTTTTTTTTTGAATAGGAAGATGAAAAGTTTAAATATTCAATTTTAACAATTACTTGAAATTAGAAAGAAGAAAACGAAAAGTTGAAATCAATTAGGGTAGTTGAATATAATCAAACATTTGCATCTAATGAATAGTAACGTTTGTAATGAATAGTCAAACATGTGCATATATTTACTAAAAAGATAATGAATTATTCAATTTCAACAATTACTTGAAATTAGAAAAAAGAAAATGAAAAGTTGAAATAAATTTTGATAGTGAATAGTCAAACATTTGCATTTAAAACAAATGAATAGTAACATATTGAATAGTATTGTAGTGCATTAATGGGTTTGAATAGTCAAACATGTGCATATATCTAGTAAAAAGATAATGAATTATTCAATTTTAACAATTACTTGAAATTAGAAAGAAGAAAATGAAAAGTTGAAATCAATTTTGGTAGTTGAATGGTCAAATATTTGCATTTAAAACAAATGATTAATAACATGTTAAATAGTAATAGAGTGTATTAACAGGTTTGAATATTCAAACATGTGCATATATCTACTAAAAAGATAATGAATTATTCAATTTTAACAATTACTTGAAATTAGAAAAAAGAAAATGAAAAGTTGAAATCAATTTTGGTAGCTAAATAGGCAAATATTTGCATTTAAAACAAATGAATAGTACCATGTTGAAATAGTAATGGAGAGTATTAACATGTTCGTCCATGAACTATATTTAATTAATTTATATAAAATAAATAGAAAAATCATAAAGGAATTTTTTTTTAAAGTATGACATGGCTAATAAAGTGGCTCAACGGGAGTAAAGCAACATTAAATTCTATGTCTCAGTTTTTTAATCTATATAGATTTCAAAAATGACTTGAAATTAAAAAAATGAAAATGAAAAGTTGAAATAAATTTTGGTAGCTAAATAGTCAAACATTTGCATTTAAAACAAATGAATAGTAACATATTGAATAGAAATGGAGTGTATTAAAAGGGTTTGAATAGTCAAACATGTGTCTATATCTATTAAAAAGATAATGAATTATTCAATTTTAACAATTACTTGAAATTAGAAGGAAGAAAATGAAAAATTGAAATGAATTTTGGTAGCTAAATAGTCAAATATTTGCATTTAAAACAAATAAATAATAACATGTTGAATAGTAATAGAATGCATTAACAGGTTCAAATAGTCAAACATGTGCATATATCTACTAAAAAGATAATAAATTATTCAATTTTAACAATTACTTGAAATTAGAAAGAAGAAAATGAAAAGTTGAAATCAATTTTGGTAGCTAAATAGTCAAATATTTGCATTTAAAACAAATGAATAGTAACTCGTCCCTCTCATCGGATATTGTCTCGATGATCAACAGACGATCCTAGTCTATGAGTTCATACCAAATGGAACCCTCTCGAAATACCTCAATTTCCAGGAGCATGATGGCGATCCCTTGTCGTGGAAACAAAGACTCCAGATTTACATTGGAGTGGCGCGTGCATTACATTATCTTCACTCTGGGGTGAAGCGTAGTATCATCCATCGTAACGTGAAGCCAAGCAACATTCTGTTGGACGAGAAATTGGAGCCCAAGATGATAAATTTTGGGGTGTACAAGATGAGTCCTCCGAGTCTGTCAAAGGACTTACTTAGAATGGTGTCTGAGGTGGTGGATACTTTAGGATACTTGCAGTGACGGACCTACACTGGGGCAGAGGGGGGCCATTGCCCCCCCCCCCCCCCCAAATTAAAAAAAAAAAAAAATTAGTATAAAAAAATTAAGATTTGCCCTAATACATATACATACATATATATATATATATCTCCCCTCTTCTCAAATATTTAGATATTGACCTACAAGAAAATAAATAAATAAATAAAATTCATGCCCCTTTAACTACAAAAAAAAAAAAAAAAAAAAAAAAAAAAAAAAAAGACTAAACAAAAATCACGCACAAAATAAGAAACACTTATTTTGTATGTTATACTTTGTTGATGTGTTTTCTAATATGAAATGTTTAAGAAATACTAATTTTGTATGTAGTATTTTGTTGAATATAAAATAGATGTTAGTTTTTATTTTCATAAGAAAAATTTTGTTTTTAAGCTTTGGCCCCCCTCAGGTATGAATCCTAGTTCCGTCCCTGGATACTTGGATCCTGAGTATGCCATGCACTGGAAGCTGATGAATAAATCCGACGTCTACTCTTTTAGTGTGGTACTGTTTAGAGTACTCTATGCCAAAAGTGTAGTGAGACATGAATTGGAGAAAGATGAGGCGCATCTAGCTTCCTGGGCCCAAAAATGCATATGAGAAGGGACCATTTATCATATCATTGATCCGTATCTGAAGGGTAAGATAGCTCTAGAGTGTGTTCAAGATATACATGGTTATTGCCAATTCTTGTGTACGAAATAAGGGAAAGGATCGTCCCACAATTGCTGAAGTGGAGGTAGTACTTGAACATGCACTAGAGCTACAAGAGAGCGTAGATGCTATGAGAGAGGATGTGGATCCTGATGGTGGTGATCAATATAAGTATCCCATTGTTGAATATACCTGCATTGCTTCTCCTTCTGAATCTGAGGGATCACTTGAATCTGAGGGATCTATTTTAGATTCTGATAGCACCACATCAGCTGAATTGTCCTTAGATGCCGCAATAGAAAGCCCAAATGGCCAATGATTAAGTTCGTAACAAAAATAAGAGTCTAGTGGCTGCGTTTTGCACTGCCTTATGAACAAAACAGGGCTGCTAATTAGTGATATCATTGCCACGATATGGAGTTTTGTTAAAGGGTGTGCTTTGCTCTTGTTTTGGGAAATGGATCTGATTTTAGTTTTGTTAGACTTTTATGTTGAATTGTAGTTTGAAGTTTTCATACAAGACTTTGTATTTGGTAAGCCTGAATTAATAACCACAACAATCTCATCTCAACATTGCAAATACTGTTTTTTGTAAATAGTCATAAGATAACTTGGAGAGGGTTGATTAGTCTTATTCACTTGCTTTCAAATTATTGTTTTTTCTTTGTTAAAGAGTAAAATTCTTGTTTCAAAGACACTATATTCTCTAGTTAATTTCCTGATGGAGAAGTTGAGCCCTTGAATTTATCACAAATTGCCTTTAGATCATTTCCACATTTATGCTACAAGATAGATTAGGGGCCTTTTGTTTGTTGCAATGGTCTTGACCATAGTTTTAAAAATGGGTACAGTCAAAGAACCAAATTATGGACTGATTACTGGTTTAATTAATAATTTTTAAATTATATAAATAAATAATTTTTCTTATACACTAATTAACTAATAGTAATAAATATGTTTACTTAAAAAATATATATCTTTTTAAAGAATTTGTGTATGTTTTTTAGCATTTTACATCTTACATTTACAAAATAAAAATACCAAAATGTAAAAAAAGAAAGAGTACTAAACATTAACATATTAATGTTACAAAATAATCATCCTACTAGATAATCCATAAAACTAACATTACAAAATAATCACCCTTAACATAATAAACTTTCAACATAACCAAATAAATATGTTCATTACATCCAAATAACAAATAAGTTTCAAACAAAGAACTATCAAGTTTTAAGGTTCATTGGATATCAACACAAGTCTCATTTGTTATAAAGATATTTGAAATTAGTGTCATCATGTGATCCAAATGCTCCACCACTGCCATCATCATCATCCTCATCCCTCATCATCTTCATCTTCATCTTCATTAGGATGATTTCTACCTTTAAATCCAAGAGTACCATCTTAACACCAAATGATCCCAAATCAATGTCATCATCCTCAATCATGTCATTGTTCATATCTATACAAATTCCAAAACCAATGAAGAACAATAAATAAAAGTACGATTCTAATAATCATTTCTAATAATAGTCTAATTAAAATATGCAACTAGGCAAAAAAATTCACAAAATTTCTTATAAACTAACCTCCTTGTGCATAGCTAGAAGACCTTTCTTCAATTGGATAAGCACCTTGTTCGTATAATGTATTCTCTTATTGCACATAATCAAGAAGTGGAGGTTCCTCTTCTTCCACTACCCAAAATTCTGTTTTATTGATACTTGCATAATCAATAGGATCAAAATTGAACTTCTTACTTTTGACACTATACCGTAAAATGAACATTTGAATAATTCAAACCAACCAAGTATTACAATAAAAGAAAGTAAGAGTAGTACTTGAATAATTGAACAAGATCTATATACCTATCTTTCAACTGGTAGTTATAATAAAGATACAAAAGATCATTAAGTTGTTGATGCTCCAATTTATTTTTCCTTTTGGTATGTACTTAATAAAAAACACTCCAATTCTGCTCACATCCTAAAGAGGCAGCTATTTGGCTAAGGATCTGAATTGCCAACTTTTGTAAGTTTGGAGCATAAGACCCAAACAACTTCCACCACTCATCTAAGTTCCATATACTACACAAAACAAATATACAATCAATATACAGAGATAATACTCTTCAAAACATAATTTCATATCATTATTAGCTAAAGTAAACAATATCTTACTTGGCTGAGATGTCTTTGCTGTTTCTAGTGCAAGTTGAGTTCCAAAAGTTTGCTCACGCTCTCGAAATAGTTTTAATTACTCCACCAACTTGAGTCGACCATAGGAAACTCTTGATTCAATAACATCTGTCACAGGAGATTATGTCTCTAGCCTCTTATTAAGAGTGGATAGATCATATTGGAATGCAAGATTCAACCAATAAGCTGCAGCATGAATATCTCTATAGAATTGAGTATCCCAACGATCCTTGATAATTTAACATATGGCTCCAAAAATTTCTTCTTGTCCTTGAAATTTTTAATTCCATCAATTGCTCTATACATGCCATCATAAACATATCCCATAGCTGGTTGTTCATCAGAATTGTTCCAAATAGGCTTAAACTGAGCAAATCTATTTGCTTTCTTGGATACCCAATACTAATTAAATTCTGTAGAAGCCTACAATATTACTCCATACTTAAATTACTTTCCTTCAGTAAGATCTCTATTTAAAGAGAATTTCCCCAGACAGTTTACAATTTTCCGGGAAAAAGAGAGACTGATAAGGAAACTTCCTCTTTCAAATGCTAACAAAAGCAAAAACAAAAATAAAAATATTCATTCCAATAAGTTACAAACCAAAGAGCATGACGAACATCTGAGCAACCATTATTTACCCTCTGCAACAATCCTTTTGCGTATCTCATGAGCTGTATTGAAAATGCCAAGAGTAGGTTTGTTGCAAACAAAGCATTTCTTGTTCTTCGCATGATGCTGAAAAAGAGAAGAACCTCCAGTTAGAATACACTTTCAAATAAAGGAGAGATGGGCAACAAAGAAATCAGACTGACATGTTTTGTAGGAAACCTTTGGTCATGCTTAAGCACCGAACAAAAGAAAATAAAAAAGACAACATGATATTTATTTTTAACTGAGTTGTTTTGACAATGCAACTTGCTGAAAGTTCATGGCATCAGCTGCATAATAAATCTTGCTAGAAAGTTCATAATGAAAGATTTTATGGCATCAATCAAAAGGAAATCCTGGATCTGATGACTACATTGATTTGAAGGACCCAACAGAAACTTGGATTGAATGCCTAAAATTGCAGACTCAACAGTTGGCTGAAATTTCACAAGTAATTGGGCTCAAAATTGAAACCACATAGAAAAAAAAAACAAGCATAACTCAATTCTCTAATAAATAAGACTTCAAACTACTTATACAGAAAACACATGTTTTGAAAGACTTCACTGAGAAATAATTTTAAAAACCATAATCATCAAGTTATTTACACCCATATAACAACCTTATGTCTTTGATCCATGCACAAAACCTAAGCCCATTATAAGAACCCACTTCCAGACCTAGGCAAAATATGTCTTGACAGATATGCAACCATCAAAACTCTGAGAATAATTATGATACCGGAATTTTATCTCAAACTTAAACCAGCTCTAAGTATTCTTTGTTAGTGTATTTGAAACCCATCTGTCAGCATCTTGCTGTATAAGTCACTCATAGCATTTGATTGTATAGTTAATTTAAATGGCAAAGCTCCTCATCTAGAAATTTAACGAGTTTACATATGTACGTAAGTGTGAAAGTATGTGCTACTAGTATCTAGTATAGGGGTGGGGATGGCACAGGTAATAAACCTTTATAACAAGCCTACACTTTTGTCATGTTTCATACACTGCAAGTCTGCAATTTAATCCATTTCCAGCTTCTTTTTTAAAATTTAAAAGGGTTTATTTTTTAAAATGTGTGATCTGATTTTCTTCTTCAAATGAATGTAAAAAATTCCATCATAAAAATCCACAAATAGTAGACTGATTATGCTCAATAATTTAAGTTGGTATAGAAGGGATACCTTTAATGCGCAATGCTCACAGAAATAGTGCTTGCACTTGGTTACAACAGCATTGACAAAAGGCTGCCTGCAAATGAAACATGCAGAGGGCAACGAATCATCATTGTCATCTTCCTCACCAGGATCTACACCGCCATCATCCTCATCATCTAATCCCAAAGCTAGATTTCTCTTCCTTGCTTTCTCTGCTTCATCCCACTCCTTCTCCATTTGCCATCCAGACTTGTAATCCCCTCGATCATGCATAAACTTACAGGAATCTCCATACCCACAGTAACCAGTCTCTTTGTAATCCTTACATATGTCCGGTTGATAATCAAATCTCACAGAAACTCGTATGTGAGCAGAAGCCCTCAAAGGCCCATGTGCCCCACCAGCTTTCTCACTAGCAAATGTTTGCTCTCTTCGGAAACCAGCCTTGTAATTGGTATATCCATGAATGCCTTTATACAACTTTTCATCCCCAGAGCTTTTTCCTCTCCCCTTCAAAGCCTCCTCTGCTTGCTTAAGAGATCTCTGACACAATGCATGAGCATCTCTTGAGAACTCGGTCTCAGTTTCTAGAGTTGCTGTCGCTCTGCTATCATGTTCAACTTGAATTTCCTTTGAAGACTCAAACTGAAAAATTGGCTTCTTAGATTCTTCTTTTGCTTCATTAGACATTTTGTTCTTAGAGGATCCAGTAGAAAAATACAGCTTATTGTCGGGTTTTATGGTTTTCTTCTGACTGTGTAAGAATGAGCCTTCTGTTTTTGCATCCTCTTTTTCATCTTCATCAACTGTTCGTTTTCTGATGTTTTTATTCCTTGACGGCTTTCTGAAAAAGTTGCAGACTGAAAAGACAAAAAGATTAGACATATCTTGGGATGAAAATAGCAAATAAACACAAAAACAAAAGGTAAGAATAGTATCCAAATGGTAAATACACAATGAAAGAGAAGGGATTGCAGCAGAAGAATTATACGTTGTTCAGGCTGTTGATTTTCACCCGAATCTGACATTAAGGACTCCTGAAAATCATTGACATATAGTGTCAGTCCCATACTAATGATGCAGAAAATATAACAGCACATGTAGCCAAATTTATTGAAACTACTGCAAATTTGGGATCTACACAAAAGACCATATTCAACCAAAGAAAATATCCCTCAAATGCAGGTCCAGAATTATCAAAAATATACATGTTGATACATATAGATACTACAATGATATATATACACACACAGATACTTCTGCGACACTAAGAGTGTAACAACAAACATTCAACTATATCTCATTCCTGGCTTTTAAACAACCATGCCCAAGCATACATTTCAAGGATTTGGTGGGATTGGAATTTTGTTTTGTAGAGACAAGCTCATCCCAGTATCGGCAAGGCATGAGACCCTAAAACAGACAAAAGTATTGTATTTTCTACCTCGGAAGAATTTCATCAAACAGAAAAGGTACTTCCTACTTCTAACCATAGTACCATACCATAGAAAGTAACATGCTCAATTAACTCTCCCAGATAGTACAATAAGTCATAAAATTTAGAGAATATAACGTACATAATTCAATACAAAAAGTCCCAAATCTACATGCACCCTTTTAGCTTATAAAAGCAGACACTACAGTTGGTTCATTTCAAATGCATCAAACCATAAACCCCAATATATACAATTTACAAAGCTGCTTAAGTCAATTCATAAACCCCAAAATACATTCAAGATATTCATGAAAAAATTCCTAAAATCACCATGACCCATAGAGAGACTGAGATTAAGGTTATCAATTTTCAGTTCAAGGTCCTAAATTTGATGTCACAAGCTCCAATTCAAGGCAAAAACAAAAACCCTATCCCAAAATACCTCTGAAACCAAAGACCAAACCCCAACCTAAAAATCACAGAATCTTTGGTGAATCCAACCACCAACTCAGCAATCAAAGCCTAAACAAAGCCACTCACAAGCTTAAATCACCACGGTTTCCGAGCAACCAAACAAAGGGAAAGAGAGTAGTACCTGGAATGGAAATAAGAGGTTTATTACGGCAAGGCTTTAGCTTTTATGAATGTTGGGAAGGTTCTAGATGGAGCTCAGAAGTACGGACGGCCATGGCGGTTTGACCGTTCTGCAGAGAGAGAGAGAGAGAGAGAGAGAGAGAGCATAATCTATTAAATTTTTATAAATTTAATTTCTCTATAATTAGTGGTGAGTGGACTGAAGGATTGAAATCAAACCGGCAATGCCGCAACGGTGAGTGGTGACAACTGACACAGAGACCGAGAACCTTCAGCAAAGACAGAGTAAAGGTCCGTAGAAGACCTGAGAGAGAGAAAAACCACGTCGTTTGAGCCAAAACGGCGTAGTTTTCGTACGTTCTCTTGAACGGTTGAACCGGACCGGTTCTTTGTTTTTTTGTGGTAAATGATAGATTCTGGTTAAACTTGCTTTTTTTAAGTTCGTAGTAGGCATAACCGGACCGGATTGGTACCTATGTCCTTTTTTTGAGATAAAACCATGAAATTAGTCCAAACCACCCATAAGGGATCATTTCCGTGACTCCGTGATCGCCGGGTCAAGCCGCCACTTCTCCGTCGTCAAATCTATTGGTATACGACCGAAGCACCAATGGAAGGAGTTTCAAAGTTATTCAGGACGTCCGGGAAGAGAGCAAAACCATCTTTGGCTCTTCCTGATGAACTATGCCGTCAATTTTCACTGGCTGAGATGAAGATAGCCACCAATAACTTCGACGATAAATTATTCATTGGTCAGGGTGGTTATGCGAAAGTATACAAGGGGTTGTTAATTGATGACTGTAGCTGTACTATAGACGTTGCAATAAAGTGTGTAACGTAAGACAGGTTAAGGACCGAGGTGCCGTTGGCTTGCCAGCTACACCACCCTAACCACGTCCCTCTCATTGGATATTGTCTCGATGATCAACAGATGATCCTAGTCTACGAGTTCATGGTAAATGGAAACCTCGGCGACCACGTCTACGGCAGTACTAACCACCATGATCCCCTCCCGTGGAAACAAAGGCTCCAGATTTGCATTGAAGTGGCGCGTGGACTGCACTACCTTCACACTGGGCTGAAGCATACCATCATCCACCGTAACGTGAAGCCGAGCAACATTCTTCTGGACGAGAAATTGGAGGCCAAGTTTGGAGATTTGGGGTTGTGCAAGTTGGGTCCCTCGAGTTTGTCAAAGGCTTTAATTAAAATTGAATCAGAGGTAGTGGGTACTTACGGATACGCTGATCCTGGGTATGTGGCGACCGGAGAATTGACTGATAAATCTGATGTCTACTCTTTTGGTGTGGTATTGTTGGAAGTACTCAGCGGCAGGAAAGCATTCCAACGATTGGGAGTGGAAGAACAGCCGTATCTGGTTAATTGGGCCCGAAAATGCAAAGGAGAAGGGACCATCAATAAGATTATTGATCCGTATCTGATAGGGAAGATAGCTCCAGAGTGTTTCAAAATATACGTCGACATTGCGACATCTTGCGTGCGAAATGAGGGAAAGGATCGTCCCACAATTGGTGAAGTGGAGGCAGGCCTTGAACATTCTCTGCGGCTACAACAGAGCGCAGATGCTGAGAGAAAGGATGGTGTGGATCAACATAATTATACCATTGTTGAATATATTTCTGGTACTGCGTCTCCTGAGGAATCTTTTGCAGATATATATAGCACGAACACATGAGCTAAATTTTCCTTGGACACCAACATGGAAATAGGGACGCTCCAAGTAACCAAAATGAGAGCATAGTGGCTGAGCACTGCTTTAGGAACAAAACTGAGCTGTTTGCCATGGTATGGAGGTATTTTTTTGAGGGTGTGCTCTGGTTTTGGGAAATAGATCTGAATTTAGTTTTGTTATATACTTATATTTTTTATGTTGAATTGTAGTTTGAAGTTTTCACGGCGATGGATGCTACACAGTTTTCATTGATTGATATGCATGACTTTCTTTGTATTTTGTAAGCCTGAATTAACAACGACAACAATCTCAACATTGTAAAGTACTACTGTTTTTTGTAAAACTTAATGGGATAACTAGGAGAAGGTTGGTCAGTCTTATTCACTTGCTTTCAAATGATTGTTTTTCCTTTGTTAGAGAGTAAAATTCTTGTTTCAAAGACAACGTACTCTCTGTTTCCTGATGGAGAAGTTGAGCCCTTGAAATAATCACAAGATGCCTTTAGATCATTTCCACATTTATGGTGCAAGATAGGTTAAGGGCCTTTTGTTTGTTGCAATGGCGATGGTCTTGAGTTGTACGGCACAAGCGCCTTTTTCCTCCCACTTTGGCAGGACCAACACTAAGTAATAGCCTTTATGCTGCAAAATACTTAGATGGTCATAAATTGGTTCTGTGTATTTTACTATGGGGATCCCTGCTCGATTATTCATCAAACTGCTCAAGGTCTTTTACATTTATCAGTTAGATTGATTTGATTGCATTTATCTGCCGTACAAGGATTAGTTGCACCAAGGGAATTTGATACTATCAAACAAGGATGCCAAACTGGAAATTGTAAATTGTAATAAGGTAGCACAAAAGACATCTTCCAACGAAATACCTACCCCATGTCTATTATAATCCAAAAGGGGGCTAAAACGAAACTGAATAACAGAATGTACTTAATAGAAACAGATAATTATAGAATCTCAACTTTACGACATTTTTAAACGTAGAAATATGCAGGAATAGTTTACAATTATAAAAGATACTTTGAATATCCATATTCAAAATGAAACCAATAAAATAGCAAATGCATAGTGCATAGAGAATAAATTAAAAAAGAAATATGGAAAAGGAAAGAGACATAAAAAGCCTGTAACCAGTGCTTTATGAACATTTTTCTCTTTCTAAGTGATTTAAGATCACCACTTCATGGAGTTTGAGAGCTTGAGAAGACATGAAGCTTAATTGGTTGTCATAGAAAATTTCAAATCATTGAATGATTATTGGGATTGCTTAATTATGTCTTTGTGGAAGTAATTTCAGAGATGAATGTATATAAAAACGTTACTATCAGAGATGAATGAAATGAAACCTGATCTTTCCAACTCTATGATGAAGCTTTTGTTTTCTGGCAAAAGCTTTAATTGTCATATTTTTTTTTAAGCAAAGTGTCCATGGCATCTTTTCCATAGCTTAAATACTCTTCAGTTGTGATGAATGCAATCTGGAATATGTACTTTCATTCACTCCCCCTAAGATTTTGAATGCTTGGCAAGGGCTGCAAGATCAATGTTTTTGATTAGGGAGATGTCCTCAGTCAAAAGTTATGAAAGTCTATTCCTGAACTATCAACCAAGCAAAGGAAGGTAAATTAACCAATTTGAGGCCTGCTGAATGGTAATTATTCCATATTAGTTTGCAACTGGCTCAGAATTTTCTCAGCAGAACCCAAGTTTCCCCACACTACTTTCACTCTCAAGTTGCAGAGGAGTTTAGTTCTTCAAGAAAAAGGATATGATGCAGATTGGTTCTTTGTGGACCATCTCAAAACCTCTCACATTGTCCTCTCTCTCTCTCTCTCCGAACTTCTTGTGAGTAGCTAAGGCTGCTGATGCTTATAAAATTATTGACATCCATTTACATTTGCATTCCTAAGAAGAGTTTTCCAACTATCATGGTACCAAAGAAATTATCTTGAAGGTGACAAAGGATAATTCTCCTACTATGTAGAAGGCGCCATTGTATAACGATTTCTTGATGCTCCCCACTTAAAAATCTCAAGCCCACCATTGTCTTTCGAAGTTTTAGTTATTTTCTCACAAAGAGCAGAAGCAGATGCATTACTAGTCCCAAGAGTAGCATTCGAGTTCTCACCCATATAACCATATTGACATCAGAGATGGGGAATCCTAGTTTCATTTTCATAATCTATCACCTCTATCTTCTCCCTAATGCATTTTTAGTTCAGGTTCAGTGCAAGTTGCAAGGTTAGCGCCAACATGCACGAGTTTCCTTGGCTACCTTTCAAAGTCTACATCTTCAGGGAGCTTCACCATATGAGCTCCTAAAAACCAATACCTCTATTTGTAGTTGCTCAAAGACATTCTAATTACAGGATATGTGCTGATAGCTCAATTTCAATCCCCAATAACAGTAATATGGTCGTCAAAGTTAAGCCCATGAGATCCAAGACTGGCTAGAAAATGACGCTTCAAAGAAGCATCAAGCAAGTTCTCAATAAGCCCTCCAATCATGTAGGCAAAATGTGCCCCATTTTCCCTTAATTTGACATGACTCATGGGGCAATAATTTGCATAGCCTAAATGTAACATTCCAATATTTTAATCTCGAAAAAATACAAAATAAGGTCTCTTAAATGAATATATTTAATAATTGAGTCGATCACTCAATAATCTACAATCTCAAGATCAAATCATCTAGGCTTTTTTTAAGACAAAGTAAACTCCCAAAACAATATTTGAATATCAGTTATGTAAAAACAAAAATGTGTGTTTGAAAATTTAGTTTTATAGTGCACTTGAAGGCAAAAATTATCACTCCTTAATAATATACTGTACCAATAAAACTATCTAGGGTAAATAAGAAAACTTTTCATATTTTATAGATTCGATAAATTTAAGAAATTTTACCATCATTAATTTATATATATATATATATATATATATAAAAGTAGAGACTTTATATATGAAAGTATAAGATTCTGCCAAGTAACACATTGTATTGCATTCTTTTCATTTAGGCTTCCATCTCATCTACATTTAGCATTTATGTCAAAGTATTAACTAATGGCAAATGCATTTATTTCATTTTTTTTTTTTTTTATGGAAAAAGGCAAAAATTTGTATACATTTATAATTTATTGCTTTGAATAGATATGGATGGATCTTAGAAGTTATTAGAAATATAGGAATTAAGAAAACTTTTCAATTGTGGGTTCTAGTTAGTTCAACTGGTAAAGTCTTTGATAATTATATAAGAGATCTAGGGTTCAATCCCCGCCTACACCAAAAGACTGATTAGTGTTTTAGTTTGATGATAAAAATCTATTATCAAGAGCGGACGCCATAAATTGAAACTCTCTTAAAAGAAAACTTTTCAATTTTTCTACATAAGGCTAACTGCAATGCAGAATTGCAAGAGTTAGATTCAATGAATTAGGTAAATATTATTTGTCTCTGCATTTGTCCAATATAATTAAATCCCCATTTCCATTGGACTTAAAAATTAAACTTCCATAACTTTTCTAATAGTATCTTTGGTTTTCTTTTTGTGAGGTTAAACTTCCATAATTTTTCTCATAGTATCTTTGGTTTTCTTTCTATGAGGTATGTTAATTTTCAAAATATTATGTTTGTTTAAATATTTTGTTTAGATTTTATGTATACGTTTCTACTTATGTAGTATTGTAATGTATTTAGGCTTATTTTTTCATATTATATGCCAATTTATATTTTTGGTTTTCTGTATGATGCATATACTTGGTAAGGATTTGTTTTTGGCTACTTTTAGTTCAATTAAAATTTGGAGATTAAATTGTGATATTATTGCATCAATATGACATTATTTTTTCTGTTGTTTTATCATGAAATTCTAAAATTTTTTATAGCTAGTTGATATATAAAGCATAAATCATACAAGAAAAACACTTAGGAACCAACAGGTTTGTAGGTGACAATATGAACTGTAATCTGGTGGAATTTCTTGGTTGCATGAATTAGATGAATTTCCCCACAAGGTATTTAGTTTAAATTTAGTTTTAGTAAAAAACTTCATAAATTAACTGTGACTAAAAATAATAATAGAAAGCATGAGGTTCTACCAAGTAGCGTATTCTATGGGGAAAAAAAAAGTTGAAATATTCTCAAAATAAGAAAAAAATTAAATATTGACTTTTTGTTTCATTTGATTCAATGTTTCAAGACTTTTCTAATTAAAAAACAAATATTATTTATATCGTTTGATTTAATGTTTCAAGAATTTTCATCTGATATACATACACACAAACCTCTTTATATTTTAATTCATCATTTTCACCTCTTCTACTTTTACGTCTTTATATATACTTACCCATAACCCTTCATTTTATCTTATGTCAAATACACATAGACAAAGAATGATATCATTTACCTTCGATCTTTCAACGACATCTACCTTGCTCTAACATTGTTGTTTCATCTTATCCTAACTACAACCAAGGAAAGGTGGCTTGCATTTATATTGAATGATAACGGCAATTACTATTTTGACACTAAGGATGAACGTTGTGAATTTGTAGGTTTTGTAAATGGTGTGATTGACCGTGAGTGTTTAGGTTGTGTATTTGTTTTTAGAATTGAGGAGAAAGAAAAAGCCACATTCTATACCAACTTTGATTCTATAATATTCCTCCAAAGTTTTTTTTTTTTTTTTTTCATTACTTCAATTGAATAATTATAATGAATATATGTGTACAATTTATAATTGTTAGTTTTTATAATAAACTCATTAAAAATAAAGCTCTATAATAATTATGTTATAATATTTATACAACATTTTTCAAAATCATCTTACATAAAGTATTACAACATCATCCATGCATTGTGTGGATAACTTACTAGTTTAAACTAATTAGAACTCACATCAATTACTAATGACTATAACTATATAAAATATAAAATAACAAGACAAAATACTAGTGGTAAATAGAGTTCAAATTGGAAAGCGCAGCGCATCAAATTTGACCCGTGCTCAATCATGTACATATGACACCGACATGGCGCTACTTCTTGTTCAATTACTAATTAGAACTCACATCAATTACTAATTACTATAACTATATAAAATATAAAATAAGAAGACAAAATACTAGTGGTTCGTAGTGTTCAAATTGGAAAGAGCAGCACATCAAATTTGACCCGTGCACAATCATGTACATCAGTACATGTGACACCGACATGGCGCTACTTCTTGTTCAAATTCCTTGCATTGATTAAATTCAATGCAATTGGTAATGGTATACAGCAAAGCTGCCTAGTGTCCACTGCCTACCCTTATATGCTCATGAAAACAACCAAAAATGAAAAATGTAAAAAAGAGCGGTGTTGTTCACGTTTTCAATTATAAAAATTAAAAACACACAGTGGGTATATGGTTTTTTTTTCAAAAAACAAGAAAAAAATGCGGTGACCGAGGCCTCAAATGAAAGGAATTTCAGAGTTATTTAGGCCGTCCAGGAAGGGAAGGTCAGACGAAAAAAAAGAATCTGATTTAGTTCTTCCTGAGGGATTATGTCGTCGATTTTCGCTAGCTGAGATCAAGACAGCTACCAATAACTTCGATGAATACTTCATAATTGGTCAGGGGGATTATGGGATGGTATACAAGGGGTTTATCGATGACCCTACTACAATAAGCGTTGCAATAAAGCGTGTGAATATCGATTCAAGGGCGGGTTTTCACGAGTTAAAGACTGAGTTGTTGTTGCTATGCCCAGCTACGCCACTCTAACCTCGTCCCTCTCATTGGATATTGTCTTGATCATCAACATTTGATCCTAGTCTACCAGTTCATCTTCAATGGAAACCTCGGCGACCACCTCTACGTCACTAACCACGATAATCCCCTCCCATAGAAACAAAGACTCCGGATTTCCATTGGAGTGGCGCGTGTTCTGCATTACCTTCACACTGGGCTGAAGCATACTATCATCCACCGTAACGTGAAGCCGAGCAACATTCTGTTGGACGAAAAATGGGAGCCCAAGTTGGCAGATTTTGTGTCGTACAAGATGGGTCCGCCGAGTTTGTCAAAGGCTTTGATTAGGGTGGATTCTAGTGCCTACATTGGAGTGAGTAGTACTTTAGAACACTTGGATCCTGAGTATTTCGTATGCGGGGAGATGATTGATAAATCCGACGTCTATTCTTTTGGGTTGGTACTGCTGCAACTACTCGGTGGCAGAAAAACATTAGGGCAGCGGCATCTTCTTGAGTGGGTCAGAAAATGCAAACGAGAAGGGACCATCAATGAAATAGTTGATCCGTATCTGATGGGGAAGATAGCTCCAGAGTGTTTCAAGAAATACGTCGACATTGCCACTTCTTGTGTGCAA
The DNA here is from genome assembly GCF_932294415.1 of Quercus robur. NCBI lineage: Eukaryota > Viridiplantae > Streptophyta > Magnoliopsida > Fagales > Fagaceae > Quercus > Quercus robur. Next base: position 64,170,557 of record NC_065538.1, on the reverse strand, counting down.
AATAAGGGAAAGAATCGTCCCACGATTGGTGAGGTGGAGGTAATCCTTGAACACGCACTGGAGCTACAAGAGAGTGCTGATGCTGCTAGGAAGGATGTGGATCCTGGTGGTGATCATTATAACTATCCCATTGTTGAATATACCTGTAGTGCTTCTCCCCGAGTCTGAGCCAGAGGAATCTGTTTCAGATTCAGATATCACTGCCACGATATGGGAAAATTTTTAAGGTGTGCTCTTGTTTTGGGGAAGTGGATCTGATTTTAGTTTTGTTAGATTTTTTTTATGTTGAATTATAGTTTGAAGTTCTCATGGTGATGAATGCTACACAGTATTCATAGATTGATGTACATAACTTTGTTTGTATTTCACTATTTTGTATGCCTGAATTAACAACCACAACAATCTCAACATTGTCAAGACTTTTTTTTTTTTTTTTGGTAAAACGTCATAAGATAACTTGGAGAAGGTTGGTCAGTCTTATTCACTTGCTTTTAAATGATTGATTTTTCTTTGTTAAAGAGCCACTTGTTTCAATGACAATGTATTCTCTGGTTTCCTGATGGGGAAGTTGAACACTTGAAATAATCACAAGTTGCCTCTAGATCATTTCAACATTTATGATGCAAGATAGGTTGGGGGCCTTTTGTTTGTTGCAATGGTGATGGTCTTGGGTTGTAAGAGATAAGTGCCTTTTTCCTCCAAAGAGCCCACTTTGGCAGGACCAACAGTAAGTTATAGCTTTTATGCTGCAAAATACTTAAGATAGTCATAAATTGGTATAGACTCCAGATCTTAACTTTTACTAATAAAACTGGAACTCCTATTTTGACAATAAACAAACCCTTAATTAGACTGGTAAACTAAAAAGCCTGTAAAGTAATTAAAAACAAGTTTTTTTTTTTTTTTTAATAATAATTTTGATAGGTAATAGAAGACAACTTGAATTAAAATTCCAAGCTATGATTGCAGGGATTGCACATTCACCAACTGCAGGTAATATGCTCCCGGCAAGAGATTAGGAGGTTTGACTGTTTGGGATGTAAAATTAAAATAAAAGAATTTATTAGGTGTGATCATATTCCCCCAAGATTTTTTTTATGTCACCCTTATACAGTCATATCATAAGGAATTAGTTGATAATTTGATTGGTTCTCTTGGTTTAAACTTGTCCTTTAGACTTTGAACCTACTACTGAATCTATATCATAGGTGTTCCCCCACTCCCCCTGAGTAAATATTGTACTGAACCATGATAAATGAGGAAATTGGCTGAAATCAATTGGTTTGCTTGGTGTCTAAAACACCCATATGTACTGCATGTGTGCATTCATGCTTGAAATTGGATTGAATGGCTTTCAGGCACACATGGAGTCAAAAATCAAAAAACTAAATTCAATACCATGAAATCAAGGTGTGTGGCATCTTGATAATTTAAGAGAACTTTAAGCTTTCCATTCATATATTCATTCTTCTCTTGGAAAGGACCTATATATGTTCAAAACCTATGAAGATTTGTGTGTATTTGTATAAAACTATTTTTAAATTTCAGGTGGCAGGTTGCAAGTTTTTATCGGGCAATAATTTTATTTTATTTTTTTATCCAAATTCCTTTGGATTAAGATGTTATGAGTTCAGTTGTGCAACCTTTTATGCTGCACTTCATTTAGAAATATTTTGTCAGGGTGAATCTCCAACTTTATCTTGCCCTGCTTCCACCTCCTCTATTTTCTTTTAGATGAATCATCTCCTACTGCCCGAATGTCTGAACTTTTCTTTTATTTGACTTGTAAAGTTGATGTGTTTTGCAAGTATACTGTTGATTATGAAGCTCTGCATATGCCAAGTTCCTCATTCTTACATCCTCCCAGATCTATTTTATTATCTTGATTGAAGTTGTTAACTTGAAAGTTTAAACTACTGGTTGTTGTCTCGTGGCTATCCAGATTTTGGTGCCGTTTGGTGATTTAATTCTCTCTCTCTCTCTCTCACATTAGCAGGAGCATGAAATCAAGGATTTTGACTACCTATCCAGTTGCATTTCCAGCGGATTCAACTGAAGAAGTAGTTGACAGGAGACCGGACCTTGAAATGCCTAACATTAGTCAAGCTGTTCACAAATTGCAACATGTATCATGGGTACCACTTGGTAAACACAATGTAGGTAAAGAATCTTCCCCCGCCCTCCCCCCCCCCCCCCCCCCCCCCCCCTCACCCAAAAACCCCCCTTCGGTTTATAATTTGTGCTCTATGGACATATATATCATTTACTATTTTCATCGATCAGACTAGCAGCATATAATTAAAAGACTTAAGTGCCAATTCTTCTTGAACATTTTCTCTTTCTAATTAAGTGATTCAAGCTCACCATTGCATGGACTTTGAGAGCTTGAGTACACATAAAATCAGATCATTGAATGATTATTGGGATTGCTTAATTATCCGTTGGTGGAAGTAAAAAAAAATTTCTATCAGAGATGAATGAAATGGAAACCTTATCTGTCCAACTCTATGATGAAGCTTTTAATTTTAGGTGAAAGCTTTTGTACTCATATTGATTTGAAGCAAGATTCCATGGCATCTTTTCCATTGCTTAAAATTTTCCAATTGTCTTGAATGTACGCTGGAACTTTTACTTTGATTCAGCTCCCTAAGATTCTTTATGCTGGGCAAAGGCTGCAAGATCAATGCTTTTAATTAGCTAGGGCAATGTCCTTAGTCAAAAGTTATGAAAATCTACGTCCGTGAAGTGGTGTGAACTGTCATTAGGCAAAGGAAGGTAAATTAATTGATCAGGGGCTTGCTGAATGGTATAATTAATCCATTCCAGTTTGCAACTGGCTTAGGATTTTGCTCGCAGAAACCTTGCTTCTCCACATTGCTTTCACTTTTGAGTGGCAGTGGAGTTCAGTTCATCAGAAAAGAGTATATGATGCAGATTGGCAGACTATATCAAAGACCTCTCCGTGTAGCTAAGGCTGCTGGTGCTTATAAAATTTATTGACATGCATTCACATTTGCATGCCTAGGAAGAGTTTTCCCTCCTACTATGTAGAAGGCACCATTGTTTCTCTGAGTTTTAGTTATTTTGTCACAAAGAGCAGATGCGTCACTTATCCCAAGAGCAGCTTTCAAGTTCTCACTCATATTGACGTCAGAGATGGGCATTCCAGTTTCATCTTAATAATCTATCACATCTATCTCCACGCTAATGCATTTGAAGTGCAGCTCTAGTGAAAGCTACAAGGTTAGGGCCAATATGAACGAGTTTCCTTGGGTACTTCATCATATGAAATCCGAAAAACCAATGCCTCTCTCTATATAGTTACTCAAAGACATTCTAAATATAGGGTATATGTTGTTAGCTCAATTTGTAGCTTCAAGGGGCCAAGATTGGTTAAAACAATAAGGCTTCAAAGAAGCATGAAGCAAGTTCTCAATAAGACTACCAATCATGTAGGCAAAATGTGCACTCTTCTCCCCTAACTTGACATTGGGCCAACGATTTACAAAGCCTAAATATAACGCTCCCTTATTTTATTCCCAAAATTTAAATTGCAGAATGAGGCTCCTAATTTAATCATTCTCTCAATAATCTAGCAGTCTCCAAAATGACCAAAAAATCTAGACTGTTTTCAATCCCAAAATACTATTTGAATCTCAATTACGTAAAAACAAAAAATGTGTGCTTGAAAACTTAGTTATAGTCTAGTAGTATCAAGGCAAAAATTATCACGCCTTAGCAATATCTTATGCCTATAAAACCGTGGGAAAAATTAATGGATGCCTAAGTGCATTGATTTAAGGTATATTTGTAGAAAATTTTTATGCGAAAAAATAACTGTTTTTTGAATTTTTTTTTTTATTTTTTTTTTTTCCATTAACTAATTCCCCTATGAGCATTGTTAGCTGGACTGTGTAAATAATCTAAAAAATATTGAAATAATAGATAATGAGTTACACTGCCCAGGATATTCTACATTATTGGATGAGACAAAAGAGTCAACAGGATGGTTCCAAAAATCAAAATTTGATGAAGGGCAACTAGAACCAAACATAGAAAACATAATAAATTTTCTAAACTACACTAACAAATACTTAGTGTCAACAGGCGAATTTCCTAAAGAGTCAACAGGCGAACTACTCTTCTTTGGACGATGTTTACTCGTTATCTAGAGATGACACTTATCAACAATGGCTGATTTTTGCGTCCCCATCAATATTTATTTTTTATTAATTTATTTATGCTATTACTATTTTGGGGGGGGGGGGGGGGGGGGGGGGGGGGGGGTGGGTTTAAGCCATTAAGATGGACTCTTAACTCTCGGATATCCAAAAATATCATCTCCCTACTCATTTACAGGTTTTCAATTAAAAGGGAAAAATTCGTAAAATAAAAGCTTTCAATTTAAAACCCTCCACTAGATCAACATTCTCAACAGTTTACAATTTTCTTATTTCTTATCCTTTTGAAATTTAATCAAAAGCACTCTATTTTCCTCCTCATCTCTTATTCTTTTTTAAATTTAAACAAAAACTTTTTTTTTTCTTGCTTTTTATACGTTCTCTTTCATTTTGAACTCAAATTGACTACACATTTTCAGTACACAAAAATAGATGAATGAATGAAAAATTATGATATAAAACCAACAAATAATAATAATAATAGTATTATTATTATTATAATATTTTAATTGTTATAAATATTTATTTAAATTTATATTGTGTATCTTAGTTTGGGCCCATCCACTGGAATTTAGTTAATTAAGAGTTCTATATATTTCATTGTGGCATAGTGGTATACAGCAGAGATACCTTCCTATCCTTATCTTGTTTTAAGAGCGTCTCCAACAAGCTCTCTAAATCCAAAATTTGGAAAGTAAAACCCACAAATGCTTGCTCCAGCAATCTCTCTAATTCATTGTTCATTAGCAAAAAATTGTTCATTTTGCTAATGAACAATAGCTCTCTTGGTCTAATGACCTACTGTACATTAGCAAAAGAATTAATGGGAATAAAAAATTCAACACACCCATTAAAATATTCAATTTTTACTCAACAATCACAACGGTTACAACTCAACCATTCCAAATCTTTTCTCTCTCAAACATCTCTAAACTCTATCACAATTAAAATACAAACTCAAATCACAATCTTAAAACTAATCAAATCAGAACCAAAAAAAAAAAAAAAGCAAGTCTGACCCATCTGAACTACTGTGGAGAGGAGGACGAGCAGTGGTGGAGAGGACGAGTTATCCACCGGCGATCTCTATTTGTAAGATAGAGAAAGAAAGAGAGAGCTCTGGTATTCTCTCATGTCTGGATGAAGTAGTAGGAGAAAAAAGAGGAAAGGAGGAAAAAAAAAAAAAAGACAAAGAAAGAGAGAGAGCTCTGGTATTTTCTGGAGTTTGCATGAAGTGGTAGGGGACAAAAGAGGAAAGGAGGGAAAAAAGAAAAGAGTAAGGATACATGTGTGGAGGAGAAAAAAGAGAGAAAAAGAAAAGAAAAGAAGAAATCGCATGAATAAAAAAAAATAAGGAGAAAAAAAAGGAATAAGAAATTAAAATTAAGAAATGTTATTATAATATTTTCACAATAAATTTTAAGTGGTAGGTTGTTACCGACTATTATTGGTGATAAAAACATAATTTCAGTGATGATTGGTGAGTTTAAATTAAAACTAGCAATACTTTATCACCTAGTAAAATTTTCTATGAAAGTATTTAAAAAATTAAATATTATAAATGTAGCATTTTTAATTAAATTTTTTAAAAATTATTAGTTAAAATTAGGTGACCTACAACTCACTCATTAGGATAAATTTAAAAATATTACCATTGGAAAGTTCAAAAATATGGTTGTTGGGTATTTTGAAAAATATAGCCATTAGAATTAAATGAAAAATAATAATAAAAAACAAAAAATAAAATAAAATTTAAATAGAAAGATAAAGAGTTTATTGAAAATTGTATTTGAAAAATAAACTAACCCTACTTCAAAAAACTAAAAAATATTTAAAAAGACAGCTAAAAATGCTCTTAGAAATGCAGGATTTGGATAGCGTAAAAGACAGCTTGTTAGTCTCATTTATTGACTGAGAGTTATCTATATTTCGTTGTTCTCCTCCACTTGTTAGTTTGTCTGTTTTTGGAAGGGGATCTTATCCGTGATCGCCGGGGCAAGCAGCCACAATCTACTCCCCTACTGCATCATTTCAAGCTCGTTGGTTTGAAAAGTATTTCAGAATCTATATCAAAGTTATTAAGGAAGTCCTAGAATAGAAGATCAGACGAATCTTATTCAGTTCTTCCGTGCCATCGATTTTCACTCCCTGAGATCAAGACAGCTACCAATAACTTGGACAGTAATTTACTAAAAGGTGAGGGGGCTTATGGTTATGGGAAAGTATACAAGGGGTTTATTGATAATCGTACCATAAGCATTGCAAAAAGGACTGTGAATATCAAGTCATGGTCGGGTTTGGATGGGTTAATGAAGGAGGTGGTGTTGCTTTGCCAACTACGCCACCCTAATGTCGTCCGTCTCATCGGATATTGTGTCGAGGATGATGACAAAGGGTTTCTTGTCTTTGAATTCATATTCAATGGAAACCTGGGCGACCACCTTTGCGGCACTAACCACCATGAACCCCTCTCGTGGAAACAAAGACTCCAGAGTTGCATTGGAATGGCACGCGCATTACACTATCTTCACTCCGGGGTGAAGCACAGTATCATCCACCATAATATTAAAGAAAGCTTCTGGAAACTATTTTGAGAGAGAAAATCTATTCTTGAATTGATTAGAATGAGAAAAATGAATTAATTAGTTTTTACACTGATGCTCTGCTTTTATACACGAGTTAACAGAGCTAAGAGGGAAAATCAATAATCTAACTAACTCTTAACAGACTAACTAACTCTAATACAGCTGTACACTTCTTAATCCTCTCACGTGTTTGCTGTCCCACGTGCCAATCACTTAAGCTAAGTGATGTCGTTTTTCTTTCATCTTTCCTTTCTTCTTTTTCTTGTGCACTCTGTCGTTTAGATCATCACTGCAGCTGTGTCGTTCTTCTTTCTTTGTCTTCATGCCTTCTTTCTCAATCACACCTTCTTTCTCAATTACATATTCAACACTCCCCCTCAAGTCATGATTTACAGAATCATTGACTTGGCTAGTTAAAGTCTTTAGATTTGGGGAGTAAATATCAATCAAACCCAGACAGTTGATCAACTTGCTAAAGGCTGGAAATCCTAAAGCTTTGGTGAAGATGTCTGCTGTTTGAAATTGACTTGAAACATGAAAGGTTTTAATTACACCTTCTGCTATCTTGTCCTTGACCAAGTGACAGTCAACTTCTATGTGTTTTGTTCGCTCGTGGAAGACAGGATTTGCTGCTATATGCAATGCAGCTTGGTTGTCACAGAAAAGCTGAGCACTGCATGAATGATCAACTTTTAAGTCTCTTAGTAATTGAAGAACCCACATGATTTCACAGGTTGTTGTAGCCATTGACCTGTACTCTGCCTCTGCTGAAGACCTAGAGACTGTACTCTGCTTCTTGGACCTCCATGAGATTAAAGAATCTCCTAAGAACACACTGTAACCTGTGATTGATCTTCTGGTGTCAGGGCAGCCAGCCCAATCAGCATCATAGAAAGCCTTTACTTGCATTGTGGAGTTGCTGGAGAAAAACAAACCTCTGCCTGGAGTGCCTTTCAAGTACTGCAACACTCTATTGACTGCCAGCATATGAGGCTCTCTTGGTTCAGCTAGAAATTGACTCAACCTATGCACTGCATAAGTGATGTCAGGTCTGGTTAAGGTGAGATAGAGCAATCTTCCTATTAGTTTTCTGTACTGACTTGCATCTGGAATCAGCTTGCCTGCATCTTTTGAAAGATGTAAATTTTGTTCCATTGGAGTCCTAAGTGGTTTAGACCCCAAGAAACCTGTATCATGCAGAATTTCCAAACAATACTTCCTCTGGTTCAAACTTATACCCTTTTCACTTCTAGCAACTTCTAAACCCAAAAAATACATCAATAAGCCTAAGTCTTTTAAGCCAAACTTAGTATCAAGCAACTGCTTCAAGTCAGCAATGCAGCTAGGATCATTTCCTGTGAGCAAAATGTCATCTACATATACTAGCAAAGCAGTGAAAGAAGCACCTTTAGTGTATGTGAAGAGAGAGTAATCTGCCTTGGATTGGATAAAACCAAAATTCAACAAGGTGGAAGAGAACTTAGCAAACCATTGCCTAGAGGTCTGTTTCAAGCCATATAGACTTTTGTTGAGTTTGCAAACCAAAGGACTAGAATTAGGACCAGAAGAACACTCCCCCTTGTTGTGAAAACCAGGTGGAAGGCTCATGTAAACTTCTTCATCCAAGTCACCATGAAGAAAAGCATTATTTACATCCATTTGGTGAAGAGCCCAACCTTTCACAGCAGCCAAAGACAACACCATCCTGACAGAAACAGATTTGGCTACAGGGGAGAAGGTATCAGTGTAGTCAAGACCCTCCCTTTGTGTGTATCCTTTGGCAACCAAACGAGCTTTATGTCTTTCAATAGAGCCATCAGATTTATACTTAGTCCTAAAGACCTATTTACAGCCAATAGGAATCTTGCCAGGAGGAAGAGAAGTTAAGGACCAAGTGTTGGTAAGTTCAAGGGCTGCAATCTCCTTATCCATAGCAGCTCTCCAATCAGGGGATTGAACAGCCTCTTGGAAGGAAGAAGGGTCAGGGGAGGTGGAATCAATGGCCATGACAAACTTCTTGTAATGTTTAGTAAGGTTGGAATAGGTGAGACAAGCAAAAATGTCATAAGGGAGGCCAAGTGAAGGTGAAAGTGGGCTGGAGGTGACAGATTTGCAAGAATAATCCTTTAGGTAAGGTGGAGGGTTATGTGATCTAATGGATTTCCTGAGAGGCCTAGAAATAGGCATAGAAACAAGATCATGCTCAGAATCAACAACAAGTGGAGTGACATGTGGAATTGGGGAAGGTAATGGAGAAATGGAAATCTGATCTGCAGAAACATTATCTGCAGAATCAGGGAGTGTAGCTGGACTTTCATTTAAGAAGGTGGAATCTGAAAAACAAGAATCAGGAACAGAAAGAGGCAAAACAAATGAAGCTGAATCAACAGAGGAAGAATCAGTAAGGTTCTCAATTGAAGAAGAAGATCCAGAGGCAAAAGGAAAGATGTGTTCATAGAAAATCACATCTCTAGAGACAAAAATGGAATTTGTTGCCAAATCCATGACCTTGTACCCTTTAATACCACTGGGATATCCTAAAAAAATGCATTTTCTTGCTCTTGAGGCAAATTTGTGCCGGTTTTGACAAAGTGTGGAAGTAAAACATAGACAACCAAAGGTTCTCATATGGACATATGAGGGAGATGTGTGAAAGAGCATTTCAAAAGGAGTTTTATTTTGTAAGTGTTTAGAGGGTAGCCTGTTGATGAGATAGATTGCAGTGAGGATGCAGTCACCCCACATTTTCAAAGGCAAGGAAGAATGAAACCTCAAAGCCCTTGCAACATTTAAAATGTGTTGATGTTTCCTCTCAACAATTGCATTTTGTTGAGGGGTTTCAACACAAGTTAATTGATGCAAAATACCATTTGATTTGAAAAAATATTTCATAAAGAATTCTGTCCCATTATCACTTCTAAGACATTTGATTTTTGCACTAAATTGTGTTTCAACCATGTTGGAAAAGTGTTCAACAAGACCCTGTGTTTCTGATTTGGATTTAAGTAAATAGACCCAAGTACATCTAGAGTGATCATCCACAATGGTAAGAAAGTATTTGTAACCTTCAATAGTTGGAACTGAAAAGGGTCCCCAAAGGTCACAATACACAAGATCAAAGATACAATTAGAGACATGACTGCTATTAGGAAAAGATAACCTCTTTTGTTTGGCAAAATGGCAAATGTCACAACAGGCTGCTTTATTAGGATTTAAACCAGATACAAACTTATTTAGTAATGACAATTTTGCATAAGAAGGATGCCCTAAACGGAAATGCCATAAATCAGCATTATTGATAGAGTTATTACTAACAGAAGGAATAGAAGTAGGTATCTGTGATGAGGCAGCAAGGACAGATGAAGATGGAGGACTTTGTTGCAGAAGATAAAGGCCTTTTGATGCTTTACCCAGTCCAATCATGTTCCAATTGGCCAGGTCCTGGATAAAGCAAAAAGAACCAAAGAATACAAGGCAACAAAAACATGTTTTAGTGAGTTGGCTGACTGATATGAGATTAAAAGTAAAGGAAGGGACACAAAGAACCCCATAAAGAGTGAGTTGATCTGAGACATGGACTGTGCCTATGTGAGTAACTAAAGCTCTCTCTCCATTTGGTAAGTAAACATGAGTGTTAATGGTAGAAGTAATGGAGGTTAAGCAAGCTACTGAATGAACCATATGATCTGAGGCACCAGTGTCAATGATCCATTCATTGGTTTTATGAGCATGCCTATCAACTATATGTGCAGAAAAAATGGAATGGGAAAAGTTTGGAGGCAACCAAAAGGGATTACTTGAAAAATTTGCAAGATAAGGCATGGAAGAACTGGGGCCTGTAGCAGCATTAGCACCATTCAGTGGAGACTGAACTGAAGCAGCTTGGTGATGAGAAGTCTGAGAGCCATTTGACTGAGAAGTAAGGAAAGAAAGTAACTGCTCACATTGGCTCTGAGTGATAGGACATTGAGGTGCACTGAATTGAGATTGGGCTGCCCTAAATTGAGGCTGTGGCATGGTCAATTGTGGTGCATAATGCATCTGATCAGGTTGGTTATGAAAATTGGACATAGACTGAGAAACATCATTCCCAAAGCCACCATTGTTGCAAAAGAGATTTCCAAATGATCCATTGCCACTGCTGGAAACCTGATTAGCCAATGCCTTCCCTTTGTGCTTATATCCTGGAGGATACCCATGCAATTTGTAGCACTTGTCTGCTACATGACCAACAAATCCACAATGAGTGCACACAAGCCTTTCCTTCTTTGCATTGCCATTCTTTCCCCCTTGATTACCCTGAGGTACTCCCTGATTCCAGCCTTGATGAACTTGATTCCATCCTTGATGACCTTGATACCCCTTTGAATTAGGGTTATTAGCATATAAAGCTGTTGGTTCAATGACCAAATCAGCTTTACCAACTTGCCTGCGTTTTTCTTCTTGTAAAATCAAAGAATATGCTTTGTTCAAAGCAGGTAGTGGCTCAGTAATTAAGATATGACTAGTAACAGTGGAGTAACTGTCATTGAGTCCCATAAGAAATCGAAAAACTTGATCCTTTTGCTGAGCACACAATTGATTTCTTTGAGAACCACAAGTGCAAATACAGGTACAAGCAGAGAAAGACTGAAAATGCACAAGTTCATCCCACAAAATCTTGAACTTAGTGAAATAAGAACTCACCGATAAGGAACCTTGTGAAAGTTTCGAAATTTCTTTCTCAATTTCAAAGAATTTTGGAACATTTGGCTGAGAGAACCTATCACGCATGTCAATCCATAATTCCCTTGCAGTGTGAATATACATAACACTGGTAGCTAGATCCTTGCTCAAGGAATTCACCATCCATGAAAGGATTGTAGTATTTGCTCTGTGCCATGCATTATACAAAGGATGGGAGAGATCAGGTGTAGAAATTGAACCATCAAGAAAGCCAAATTTGTTCCTACCACTGAGAGATAGAAACACAGCCCTCGACCAACTGAGATAATTTTCTGGACCGATCAACGGTTGAGAAACCAGAACAACATCAGATGGTGGAATGAAATAAGGGCTCGAAGGATTGGTATTCACATCATCCATTGAAGGAGCTTGATTGGATGATCTACGATTCTCAGTACCAGAAGCGTTTGGAAAAGTTTCAGAATCTGAAGCAGCGTTAGAGACGGAAGCCACTGATGAACTATTGAAGCTCTGATACCATATTAAAGAAAGCTGTTGGAAACTATTTTGAGAGAGAAAATCTATTCTTGAATTGATTAGAATGAGAAAAATGAATTAATTAGTTTTTACATTGATGCTCTGCTTTTATACACGAGTTAACAGAGCTAAGAGGGAAAATCAATAATCTAACTAACTCTTAACAGACTAACTAACTCTAATACAGCTATACACTTCTTAATCCTCTCACGTGTTTGCTGTCCCACGTGCCAATCACTTAAGCTAAGTGATGTCGTTTTTCTTTCATCTTTCCTTTCTTCTTTTTCTTGTGCACTCTGTCGTTTAGATCATCACTGCAGCTGCGTCATTCTTCTTTCTTTGTCTTCATGCCTTCTTTCTCAATCACACCTTCTTTCTCAATTACATATTCAACACATAATGTGAAGATTAGCAACATTCTGTTGGACGAGAAATTGGAGGCCAAGTTGATCGATTTCAGGGATTGCAAGATGGGTCCTCCGAGTTTGTCAAAGGATTTACTTTGGATAGAGTCTGAGGAGGTGGTGGGTACTTTAGGATACTTGGATCCCAATTGTCTCCTCAACAAGGTGCTGACTGATAAATCCGATGTCTACTCTTTTGGTGTGGTATTGTTGCAAGTGCTCTGTGGAAGAAAAGCAGCGGAACGTGAATCGGAGAGGGATCAGATTAATCGAGCTTTATGGCCCCAAATATGCGTTCAAGAAGGGACCTTTAGTCAGATAATTGATCCGTATCTGATGGGGAAGATAGCCCCAGAGTGTTTCAAGATACATTGCCACTTCTTGTGTGCGATTTGAGGATAAAGATAGTCCCACGATGGGTGAAGTGGAGGTAATCCTTGAAAAGGCACTGGAGCTGCAAGAGAGCGCAGATGCTGCGAGAAAGGATGTGGATCCTGGTAGTGATCAATATAACTATCCTGTTCTTGAATATACCTTTAGTGCTTCTCTGCTTGAGCCTAAGGAATCTATTTTGGATTGGAATAGCACCACATCAGCTGAATTGTCCTTGGAGGCTTGGACATCTTCGTCCAAAACCCAAACGGCCAATGATTAACCACAATCAATTATCAAAATCACATTTCCAAGGATAGGGATGCTCCTCTCCATTTCAAAGTTAGGAGTAACCAAAACAAGAGCACAGTGGCTGAGTAGTTTTTGCACTGCTTTAGGAACAGAACTGGGAAATGGATCTGATTTTTTAGTTCTGTCAGATTTTTATTTTGAAATGTAGTTTGAAGTTTTCGCGGTGATGGATGCTACATAGTATTCATAGATTGATGTACACGAACCTACTACTGAATTGATATCATAGGTTTCCTCCCAACCCCCCTGAATAAAAATTGTACTGAACCATGATAAATGAGGAAATTGGCTGAAATCAATTGGTTTGCTTCGTGTCTTGAATACCCATGTGTAGTGGATGTGTGCATTTGTGCTTGAAATTGGAATTCAATACCATGAAAAAAAATTGTGGCAGCTTGATAATTTAAAAGAACTTTAAGCTTCCAGTTATATATTCATTCTTCTCTAGGAAAGGACCCGCATATGTTCATATGAAGATTTGTGCATGTTGGCATGAAACTATTTTTAAATTTCAGGTGCCAGGTTGCAAGTTTTTATTGGGCATATAATTTCATTTAATTTACCAAATTTATGTGGATGAAGATGTTATGAGTTCAATTAGCATATTTTCTGTTGATTAAGTCTTGTGCAGCCTTTTATGCTGCACTTTATTTGGAATATTTTGTCAAAGTGAATCTCCAACTTTATCTTGCCTCTGCCTTCACCTTCTCTATTTTCTTTTATATGAATCATTTAATTTCCTACTGCCCGAATGTCTAAACTTTTCTATTGACTTGTAAATTTGATGCGTTTTGCAACTTTACTGTTGTTTTTGAAGCTCTACGTATGCCGAGTTCCTTATTCTTACATAGCCCCTGATCTATTTTATTATCTTGATTGAAGTTGTTTACTTGAAACAGCATTTGGTGATTTAATTCTCTCTCTCATTAACAGGAGCATGAAAAAAATAAATAAATAAAAAATAAAAATAAAAAAATCTTGAGTTTACTTCAAGTCAAGATTTCAAAGTTTGTGTAATTGTGTGTAATAGACATTCCCCAATAATTAAATGAAAAAATTATGCTACATGCAAACATTACTAAAATTGTGATTTTAAGTTCCAACTTAAAATTAGGAATTCAATTGTTTTGGGCTGTGTAGATTAGGAGTGGCAAAACTCGACACGATGCATGAATTTAATACGACACAACACAACATGAAATTAACAGTTATGAGTTGAGTCTTAACGGGATTGTATCATATTTAGGTTGACATAACTTACCCGTTTAATAAACATGTCAAGTTCGTGTCCCACCCATGGCACCCACTTAACTTGTCTATCCCGTTTAACTAAATGACTATTTAACTACCCTTCAAACTTAGATATATAAACTTATTAGTAGTTTTGTTTTATTTTCTTTCACATGTTATGACTTATGATTAATTAATTATTTGTGATATTAAGATATGTTTTAATTTTAAATAATTATTTGTGATGTAGTTAATTATTAGTTTTGAATTTTATATTAGAAAAATTTATTTGTTTGGTTTTTTATAATTTGGGTCAATTTAGTTAATATTATTTTTTTTCTTTGATAAAACCTAATAAACGAGTTGACAAAACTAATCGATTTAATAAACAATTTTTGTTAAGATAAAAAGAATTTGAACTCATTTAATAAATATGTCAAATCAATGTCTACTTAGCTCGAATAAACGAAATACTCTTGAGTCAACCTAAGATGAGTACAAATTGCCACTACAGAGGAAATGAACGTACAACAAAGACCCCCATAATTAATTACCCTTATCTGCCCCCAAAAAACACACGCACAAAACAAAAACAACACTTTACTTGTTGAAGTTGTTTGTAGGGGATCCAAAACTAATCCTGCATCATTCTCTCGTCGTCAAGCTCGTGGTTATAGGACCGAAGCATCAATGGAAGGTATATCAGAGTCTATTTCAAAGTTAGTATGGACGTTCGGGAAGGGAAGGTCAGACAAAACAAAACAATTTTTATCAGTTCTTCCTGAGGGATTATGCCGTCGATTTTCACTCGGTGAGATCAAGAAAGCTACCAATGACTTCGCTGACGATTTAGTAATTGGTGAGGGGAGTTTTGGCAAAGTCTATAAGGGGTTTATTGATGACCGTGGCATAAGTATAAGCGTTGCAATAAAGCGTATGGACCTTAGGCGCAGTATTCGCGAGTTAACGAAGGAGGTGGTGTTGCTTTGCCAGCTACGCCATCCTAACCTCATCCCTTTCATCGGATATTGTATTGATGAAGGCGAGAGGTGCCTTGTCTATCAATTCATGGTCAATGGAATCCTGGGCCATCACTAGCGCAGCCATTTGTGGAAGATTCGCTAGAGTGTGTGTCCAAATAAATATAGCCAACCCGCTGCCCAAACGTGTAAAAATAGGTTCATTTTGGCAGGACATTGTATATGAGAACCTACCCATGCTGTGTTACAATTGTGGCCGGATCGGACACAGGGAAACACAATGCACAGAGAGTTCGCCATATTCTACTACCGTGCTACCTCAAGAGACTGATACCCACACCCCAACAGTTTCACTGCATGAACCAGTCGATGTGTCAACCCCATGGAAAACGGTCCAGACTCGCTGTTCTAGACCACGTGAACGTCCAAACGAGAACATGCAACGGAGTAAAATCATGTTGACCGAAACTCACCCAGTGTTTCAGCCACGTGGTCAAGCCTCAACGGGTCACTCACAAAGGCAACGCACTCAAGAAAACGAACCGATGAAAAGACTTGAATCAAATGTTGAACAACAGCCACCTGGTTTTTACCGTGGCAAGGTGGCATCAAATGGTAAAAAAAACCAGCCCATGCAGCCACGTGAGATGGATCAGTCCATGCAAAAGCCAGGAAGTGCCGAATGTTCAAGCCTTTCATTCCAAAGGAATGATGTGGCTATGAACAACATGCAAAATCCTTGCATGGCCAGCTGTAATGCTGTGCAGATATCTCCTCTAGCTAACACCATGCAGTAAGGACAAGCTATATATCCTACTCCTCTTTTCGAACCAAGCTCTCACGACACAAATCCAACTCATGGCTTCCTCATCGGACCAAGCTTCAAGCTCACCCACGCCAACAGATCCCGACCTTCAAATCTCTCCAACACTTCAAGACACCCCATCTATCTCAGCCATACCCCTCATGAACAACCATCCCCCTCCTCTCCAAGCCTACGAGCAGGAGATGGAGAACCTAGGAAAGCTTTGGAGCGGATTGTCCCTAGAACATACTATCAAAGGGACAGTGAGCTATGTCCGTATACCGGTTCATCCGCGGATAGCCATGAACTGGAACCAAGTAACTCAAACTCTGAGCCTGCCTCTGAGGCTTGACCCACCTCCCCACTCCAACCCCCATCGCAGCCACCGATCCTGTGTCCAAGTCAACAGGTCCAGCCATCCTTACCACACCCAAGCAAGGAGGATACAAGCTTCACCGGTCAGGCAGCGGACCATTTAGGGGAGCTCCTCCAGTGCAGACTCCTCGGACATACTGCCCGCAGCTATTTTTAGCTTCCTGGATCCAGGCGAAATAAACATTGCCATGTGGGAAGACGAACCCAACCTATACATAGTCATGTTCTCAAACCACAGCCTACCATTTATCGTGTCCGGCACGCACTGGGCCAGGCTCGGCGATGTGGAAGCACTGTATCGCATCATGACCACCACAACGAGGCATCGAGGTCTCTCTCTGCCGACAGCGAGGACTCCCTTGACTTGGGAAGTCCCGAATGAGTCCATGCCCCCCTCTGCCACATCCATGAAGATGATTGCATGGAACTGTCAAGGAGCCGGAAATGAGATGTTTCGTGCCCATGCCTATAAGCTTCACCGTAGGCACCGCCCTAATATCCTGATTATCATTGAGCCTCGCATTGCTAAAACTAGGGCTCAAGGAGTGATATACACCCTCCCATACTCTCACTCTCGTCGTGTGGACCCAGTGGCTTCTCTGGTGGAATCTGGCTACTCTGGAATGAAGGTCCCTCCTTCAGTGTCGAAATTATCACCTGTAGTGATCACAGTATTCATGTCCTTGTGAAGGTACCTTCTCCCCCCCTTGCTTTTTTACTTACCGCTGTGTACGCTCCTCCCCATTTTAATAA
Source organism: Quercus robur (assembly GCF_932294415.1). Classification (NCBI taxonomy): domain Eukaryota; kingdom Viridiplantae; phylum Streptophyta; class Magnoliopsida; order Fagales; family Fagaceae; genus Quercus; species Quercus robur. The sequence goes on along the minus strand of NC_065538.1, from coordinate 64,153,358 downwards.
GCGAAAACCGTTTTGGGATTACTTAGAAAATCTTGCTAGAAATATATCTCTTCCGTGGATCCTTCTAGGAGATTTTAATGATATGATTTTAGAGGATGAAAAACTTGGAGGTCTTCCTGTAAATAGAACTCACATTGCGGCTTTTAGAAACTGCTTAGATAAATGTGGGCTCATAGACCTAGGTTTTCATGGACCTCGATTCACGTGGACCAACAAGAGCCCGAATTGGCAGTCCACCATAAAGGAGCGGTTAGATAGAGGTCTGGGCAATGCCAATTGGACTTTGCTCTTTCCTACAGCTGAAATTCACCATCTCCCTAGGGTCAAGTCTGACCATTGCCCTATATTACTAAACACTGACCCATCGGAGCCCAAACTCCCCAAACCCTTCAGATTCGAGTAAATGTGGCTAACCGATCCCACATTCCCAACCCTTGTAGAGGACAGCTGGCAAGCCTCGGAACTTATCCCTACTGCTTCCTTATCCTTATCTAGGTTCCCTAGGCGCCTGGAAGCGTTAATGGAAAATATTCGTTCCCGGAATAAAACTCATTTTGGGAATGTGTTTCATCGAAAAAATCGCCTGGTAGCCAGACTTAGAGGTATCCAATTGGCCTTAGCTAGGAAACCCTCTGCATATTTGCACTCCCTAGAAAGTTAGCTCACTCAGGAGTACAATATTGTTCTCCACCAAGAATATTTATATTGGCATCTCAAATCTCGCATCATGTGGTTAAACTATGGAGATGTTAATACTAAATATTTTCACATAAAAACCGTCCAACGTCGCAGTCACTTACGAGTGATAACGTTAAAGGATGGCACGGGATTATGGCTCACTGGAAAGCCTTTAACCCAGCACATTCACAATACCTTCAAAACTCTGTTCCAGGCCTCATCATCATATTGTCGCACCACCCCTGGTAATGAGAGGAACTATTGTCCCAATAGTCCCTTTTGTACCCACGCTCAGTTACTTACCAGGATTCCCCAACCTGATGAAATTTTCTAGACCTCCAGGCTCTCCCCCCTTAAAAGCCCCCGGTCCGAATGGCTTTCACGCTCTCTTTTTCCAATCAAATTGGTCTAGTTTGGGTCCGAGCATTATTCAAATTATACAAGAAATTTTTGAGCATCTTGCTATCCCTCCTAGCTGGGGGATCACAAACTTGGTCCTTATTCTGAAAGTTGCTCATCCTGATGTGATCACGCAATTTCGTCCTATCAGTCTCTGCAATACTCTCTACAAATTACTTTCCCGTATCATTGTTCATCGACTCAAACCCTTTATGGGAGAAGTCATCAATCCTTGTCAAGCGGGATTTGTGTCTGGCCGTCGTACGAGTGATAATATCATCATTGTCCAGGAGGTTATTCAAACTCTTATTTCTCGACGGGGTCGCATGGGATACGTTGCTCTTAAACTGGATCTTGAAAAAGCTTATGATCGTCTTGAGTGGTCCTTTATCCAGGAAAACCTTGAATACTTTCAGGTGCCTCTTAATCTCATTGCTTTCATCATGAATATGATTTCTTCTACAAGATTCCACATTCTTTGGAATGGATCCCCTTTCCCGGAAGTGGTGCCCAGTAGAGGCATCAGACAGGGCAACCCTCTCTCCCCCTACCTGTTTATACTTTGTTTAGAGAGACAGTCCATCAAGCTTAATAAGGCTGTTCGTGACAAACTTATCCACCCTATAAATTTTCGAACTAGGGTCCGCCGCTCGCACCTTTTCTTTGCGGATGACATCTTCTTGTTTACGAGAGCCACAGCCAGGGATTGTAAAAATCTTAGTAGACTCATGATTGACTTCTGTGCGATGTCAGGCCAACTTATGAGTGCCAAAAAGTCTAAAACTTGGTTCTCTCCCCGAACCCCTAGGCGGATAAACGATCAAGTGGCAGGTATCCTTGGCCTCCCTACCACAGACTGCATAGGAACCTACCTTGGAACACCCATTTTTACCACTGGTCGAACAGCTAGTTCCTATCAATATCTAGTGGATAACATCCGTAAGAGAATTGAAGGATGGCAAGCTAGGTATCTTTCGATGGCTAGCAGAGCCACCCTCATTAAAGCTTCGGTCACCTCTGTCCCGCTTTATGCCATGCAAACCACGCTTCTCCCAAAAAAAGTTTGCCACCACATAGATAAGATGAGCTGTCACTTCCTCTAGGGAGACACCGATCAACACAGGAGTTGCCACACCGTCAACTGGGAGACTGTCACACTCCCCAAAAAGGCTGGAGGATTGGGTATGTCCTCTACCCAGCATAGAAACAAAGCTATCCTCATGAACCAGGCCTGGCGTCTCTATTCCAATACCACGACACTTTAGGCCAGGGTCCTAAAAGCAAAATATTTTCCTCATGCTACTATGTTTACCAGTCCCCGAACTTCAAGAGGTTCTCACATTTGGACCACTATCTCACTTGGGGCCGAGCTTCTTCTTGAAGGCATGAGATGGATTATAGGAGATGGAAGGTCCATACGAGTTTGGAAAGACCATTGGCTTCCTAACGGATCCCTGCGGAACTATCTTGAAGGTCCTCTCCTCCCCCAGGAGGACGACCGTCGTGTCAACTCTCTTTGGTCAAACCAGGAGTGGTCTTTTGAATCTCTAAATCTTCCCCTCCCCACCCAACTCCATGACCTTATTCAAGGCACTCTGGTGGCCCGCTTTGCTAGCCTTACTGACTCCTTTCTATGGCCCCACAACAAGGGCACGTGTTCCGTCAAATCCGCGTCTAAATTCCTTTTTCAACGCCATCAAGTCCCTTGGAACAAAGCCCTTTGGCAATGGATTTAGGTATCCCCTTATCCCAAAAAGATCCAAATCTTTCTGTGGAAGGCTATGTGGGACCATCTCCCCACCAAAACATACCTCGCCTTTGGCCGTTCTAATATGGATACTCGCTGCCCCAGATGCCACTCACCTGAAACGACCATTCACATTCTCTGGGACTGCCCTTGGGCAAAAGAGGTATGGCACCAATCCCCAGGTATCCTGCCCTTGTCTTTCTTCCACTTGCCGCTTCAAGACTGGCTGAGATATAATGCTACGGTGGTTAGGACCTCCTTACCCCACCACCCCCCTTGGTAGGTCTATTTTCCCTTCACCTATTGGAAACTTTGGTTAGCAAGGAATGAAAGAATATTTACAAACAAATCCCGATCCCAACATAGCCTAATCTATTCCTCTGTTCGAGCGGCGATCGAATTTCATTTCCTCACCGGTACCACCAAGCGACCCTTGGATCTGATTCCTCAGATTGTCAGTTGGCAAGCGCCCCCCCCCCCCCCCTACCCCTTTCTTAAACTCAACACCGATGGTAGTGCCCTAGATAACCCAGGATTGGCCGGAGTAGGGGGTGTTCTTCGTGATTACCAGGGCCAATGGATTGCAGGATTCTTAATGCATATGGGCCTCGCAACAAACAATATGGCCGAGCTAGAGGCAGTTAGACAAGGATTGGCAATGGCTTGGAATATGGGAGTAAAGAGCCTACAACTGGAACCAGATTCCAAAGTGGTCCTAAACTGGCTAACAAATTCAAATTTAAATTATCCCACTAATATTCTGCCCTTGATCTGTGATTGCAGGAACCTTTTGGAGCAGGAATGGGAAGTGCACATGCAACACGTATACCGTGAGGCAAATGGCTGTGCAAATGCTCTAGCAAAGCGGGGGACCTATCTCCAAAATAGGATGACTATGTATAGTGAATGTCCCACTTTTGTTTATGTATCATATGTGAGGGACTTGACTAACTCGGAAGAAACTCGGCTTTGTAACCCCAGCACCGTTATAAGTGTTGTATGAACTCAGTTTTTAAATAAATCATCCCGCTTTTCACCAAAAAAAAAAATATTATTTGTTTGTCCACTTGAGGAAGATATTTTGAAGATTTGACCTTTTGGCAGGGTGTCTCCAGCTTGATGTTATACACGAGCCACTAAGACCAAGGGATCAAAGTGATAATTAATGTGATTGCTCTTTAAAAAAAAAAACAAAGAAGCACAACACAATTCCGTAACCTAATCTGGTAACTAAATCACTAACTTTAACTCTCTAGTTGTATCATACTTGATCTACACATTCCCAGTACAAAAGCCAGCCTGTCCGAAAGAAAAACCAATCACACCTTTTTGATTGGTTTTTCTTTTGGACTATAGTGTAGTCTCTTTCTTTTGAAAAGTTAATGGCTTCTTTGTTGTAGAGGTCTCTGTTTCGATGATGGAATAAAATTTATCACATCTTTAATACGTTAAAAATAGTTACAATTTTTTTTTTTTTTTATTTAGAATCAAGATAGTTACAAATTTATTTGCAATGATTGAGATAATTTAGATTTTACCATGGTGCAATAAATGTAATTCAATTATTTGTTTGGCCACTTGAGGAAGATATCACTTTCTTTCGGACTATAGTGTAATCACTTTCTTTTGAAAAGTGCTGTTAATTTCTTCTTTGCTGTAAAGGCCTCTCTTTCGATGATGGAATATTTTCTTACTTTAAAAAAGAAAAGTGCCGTCAGGATTGCTTCCCTTCAATCATGCGGGACCGGATGGAGACCTAGAGAGGAGTCCAGCCACAAATTTCTCTTGCTTATCGGCATGTATGCTGGATGTAACACACTGACTGATTTGCTAAACCTGACTAATTCACTGATTTTATGGGAGCATTTTGGTAAAAACATGTCTTCAAGATTCATTAATTTTATAAGCCCGGCAATCCATCACAAAACCAATCCTTCTTATAATACCTATCACTTTTCAAAGATATAACAGAAGAGTCAGGATTATTAATACAAAGATTCATTCAAAATTTTTTTTTTTAAAAAAAAGCCTCAAAAATATCATTATAAGGTACGCATTTTACATTTCAGTCTGTTAGACAGAACACAAATCAAGCTTTACATGTATTTCACCACCGATTGAGCACAGAAAATGCACATAATTCAAACTAAGACATTGTACCCGTTTGGGTACAGCTGAAACGCAGTGTCTTCATTTCAGCTTTCTTTTCTTTCTTTTTTTCTTATCAGCACCTCTTACACTGTTCATGGAACATGAACAATGCATTAAGGCAAAATTACAGTATTTCTAGCAGAGAATAGTAACTAAGAAATTATTTTTTTATTGTTTTTAATAATAAATTTTCAGTTTTTAACAAAATAAGTAATATCCAAACGAACCCATTGTATGAAATAGGTTAATTACAACAATTCATGTTCCAACTGGGTTGGTGGTACAGCAGTAAGGAACTTGGGTTAGCACGACTTCGACTGTGGGTTCAAGTCCTTACACTAGCAAGTTGTTAGTGCTCCTTGTACTCCTATATTGCTTTCATAATAAGAGTCTACTTGGAAGCAGTTAAGAAGTTATTATGGTGGTTAATAGGCTACTATAGTAATGATCATGTATGGAAGTCAGATTTTCGCCCCTATCTATTTTTTCAATTGCGAAAATAACTACTAATCTTGTCAAATACATTCCATCCACCACTCGTTAACATTCATTAACAGCCTAGCACCAAGACTAGTCTGTTCTAGAATGCTGGATGTAACACCCTTGGAACGGACTTTTACATCTATTATGATGAGAAGCAACACATTGGAATGGATTCGTTGTATCTTGTCGTTTTCCTTTTGGACCGTAGTGTACGCTCTTTCTTTTGAAAAATTTAACTCTCCAATGCACCAAAGTCAACACAATATAATTGTTTATATTTCTTCACAGAAAATAACAACATCTACTCTATTCTTCTATCTTGAGATACATAAACATTTTTATATTATATATACCCTTGAGAAAATTTTGTTACACACAAATATTACGAGTGGTTTTGAACCAAAGGTAAACGCAGAAAATATATGCAACAAACTTAGCCCATAATTAATTACCATATCTGCTCCAAGAAACAAAATAAATAAATAAATAAACAACAGCAATAACAACAAAACTTGCTAAAATTATTTGCAGGGGGTTCCAAAACAATAATCCTTTCCACTCCGAGTGCATCATTCTCTCGTCGTTCGTGGGCATAGGACCGAAGCGTCGATGGAAGGTATATCTCAGTCTATTTCAAAGTTATTAAGGCCGTCCGGGAAGGGAAGGTCAGACGAAAAAAAACAAAATTACTCTTCAGATCTTCCTGAGGGATTATGTCGTCGATTTTCAGTCGGTGAGATCAAGAAAGCTACCAATGACTTCGCTGACGATTTAGTAATTGGTGAGGGGGGTTTTGGCAAAGTCTATAAGGGATTTATTGATGACCGAGGCATAAGCGTTGCAATAAAGCGTTTTAAAACCAGCTCAAGACAGGGTGTTGTCGAGTTAACGAACGAGGTGGTGTTGCTTTGCCAGATACGCCACCCTAACCTCATCCCTCTCATCGGATATTGTATTGATAAAGGCGCACGGTGCCTTGTCTACGAATTCATGGTCAATGGAAACCTGCGCCAACACATCTTCATCTGCGGCACTGACCACGATCCCCTCCCGTGGAAACAAAGACTAGCGATTTGCATCGGAGTCGCGCGTGGACTGCACTATCTACAGACTGGGCTAAAGCATACTATTATCCACCGTGACGTGAATATGAACAACATTCTGTTGGACGAGAAATTGGAAGCCAAGTTGGGAGATTTCGGGTTTTCCAAAATGGGTCCCCCGAGTTTGTCAAAGGCTTTAATTAGGATCGAATCTAGAATTGTGGGTACTATTGGTTACATGGCTCCTGAGTATGCCCTGTTTGGAGACCTGACTGATAAATCCGACGTCTTCTCTTTTGGTTTGGTACTGTTTGAACTACTCTGTGGCAGATCAACATTTGATCGGAATTTAGAAAAGGGACGGCGTGATCTGTTTAGCTGGGCCAGCAAATGTAAACAAGAAGGGACCATCAGTGAGATAATTGATCCGTATCTGATGGGGAAGATAGCTCCATTGTGTTTCAAGATTTACTTCGGCATTGCGAGTTCTTGCGTGCGAATGGAGGGAAAGGATCGTCCAGCAATGGGTGAAGTGGAGGTAGGACTTGAACGTGCACTGCAGTTGCAAGAGAACGCAGATGCTGCAAGGGAGGAAGGTGAATATGACTATCCCATTGATGAATTGACCTGTAGTGATTCACCAATATTTGAGAATTCTTTTTCGGATTCAGATAACACCGAATTTTCCTACAATGATTAATCACAAACAGCTAATTAAATATTAAATATAATTGGAAAAGAGCCAATTTTGATGTGTTTCAGAATCACCGGAGATGATAAATACCGGTGCTGAATCCTTGTAATTTGGTTGAGTTCAATGTCTTTAGAGCTTGTTTGCTGCTTGTAAACGAATTTATTTTACCTATCCGTATTGAGTTTCATGTAGTTTCAGACTTTTTCTTTGCTGGTTTTCTGAGATTTTAAGGTCATCATAGTTAAGTTTTTTGATGAATAGGTCATTTTGGTAGTACCGAGTGTCCTATAAATGGCATCATATATTATTTCAGTTTTTATATTATTGTTTAAATAGTTTGTTGCGATTTTGAATGTAATTATAATTCTAAAATATTGTATATTTATTCTATCTTATTATTATTAGGTTCTCCATAGAAGAGAACTTTAATTTGAATCTCCTTCCCTTATTGAAAAGTAAATTAAAAAAAAGAAAAAATGAGAATTATATCTTATTCGAGTTTGTTTCGTAATAGCAGCATTAATTTGCAGCTGGTTTTGTTAGGTTCTAAACGAACTAACAGCTTTCAATCAAATTCAATTTGTCACTTGTAGCTTTAAATTTGCAATGATCGAAATAATCAAGATATCATCCTCTTTTGCTTTGTTATTTCCATTGCCCAACAAATTGCTTTTGCTTCTCTCAAAGGAAAATTTTACCATGCATATATCAGCCTATGGAATAGAGATATCACCGTCATGGAAAATGACATGCATCTGGTTGCTGCTATTCTGCATTATACACTCTCAAGGTTTAGGCCATTAATCCTAATCAAATCAATCTTAGCTTTGGCCCAAGTAAGATTAATTCAAAAAGTTGTTCCAATATGGATAATTTGAGCACCTCCTTAAAATGCAATATGATTCAACAAAGTATTAATTACGAGCATCAAAATTTGGACCACCAAAACTTTTTTTTTTTTTTTTTTTTGGATACAATGGACCACCAAAACTTAGTACAGTGGAAACAAAAGCCAAAAAATATAATATTAATGTGCCAATAGAATTTTTCTTTTCTGACCACAGTCACGAGGAGCTTCAAATGTACCTTTACTTATAATTTTCTTTCTTTTCCTTATTATATAATTTTTGATTGGGGCCCAAAGCCCAACACATCAATCCACTCTTGCATCCTGGCTGATTGATAAACACCAAAACCCTGACTAATTTATTAATTAATTGTACGAGAGCAGGTCGGTAACAACTTCTTCACGCAATATTTTATATTTTAGATATTTGTGGTGCTGTGGTCCAAACTCAGACAACCATCTGGTCAAAAAAGTAGTGTTCATTTTTTTCCCGATGGAAATAAAAAATAATAAAAACATCGGTGTTCGCATTTGGTGTCCCTCTTTCCGGGTGAGTCTGGAAAAGTTTTTAAAAAAAATTATATATTAAAATGTGGGTTTGAATTAAGATTATAAATGAAAATTATTTTATCATTTAGATTATTTTTATTATTTATGAATATTATTGTATTTTTTGACATTATTTATAAGTCTCATTATATTATTTTAATTAATTTTTATCTTTATTTATAATAATTTTAATAATAAATTTTTAATACTTTTAATAATAAATTTTTAATTTTAATAAAATAAACAGTATCTAAACAGACCTTAGACTAAAACTGTGTTTGGCTTAATGTAAAAGTGAAGTTTATTTGTGATATGGGTACTGTTTGAGTTTATTTGAAAATAAGAAGATATGTGAATTTCACTTATCAAAAAAAAAAAAAAAAAAAAAGATATGTGAATTTCAATAATAATATTGCTGATATTCTAAGAAAAAGTAGAAAAAATGAGAGAGAAATGATGCGATGGGAGAGAGATAAAGAATAATGTGTTGTCGAAATAAAAAGAAAAAACTACTACTACTGACAAGTATTTTGGTAATTGGATTATCTAAAGGTAAATACTTTCTTCACGGCACACAAATATCTGCCCTGTCCTAGCAAAAAAAAAAAAAAAAAAAAAATCTGCCCGTTAGCAAGGGTGTTAGTTTCAATTTCTAACTTTTAATTAGTTTCTTTTTGAGAAAAGGGTAAAAATTAAAAAATCGGTTGTTATAGTGATAGAAACTTGGAGGAAAAGGTCTTTATTTTAAGAACGAACCTGTAGACTACCAAATGGTACCATAATAACATTAGGAAACTTATATATTTAATCTAAAATTAGTAGATATTTTAAGTTAAAAGAAAAAAAAGCACACATTTTTTTATTTTATATTTTCTAAAAATTAATAGTTACGACAATTAGGAGAGTAGATTCGAACATTAAGCATCTTCTTTAGAGATATCAAAAGTGTCAATTAACATAACTCAATTAACATAGTTACGACAATATTGTGTACTAATTTGCCCTTAGCTTAAAGATAAGTTTTAAAAATTATCTTATTTTATAATTAAAATTATTTGTTTTAATATTTTAATTAAAATGTATTTTAAAATATTAAGTATGAATTTTGTTTATTATTTAAAGAAAGAATATTATTAAAATTCTCAACATATTTAAAGAAAGAATAAATAATTAAATGCAAAATGAACAATGTTAATGTAGGTTACTATAACAAACTTATAAATTTATTCACTTAGAGCATCCGTAGCAGATGTTGCAAAAATTATGTCATTTTATCACATCAAAGACCTACTTTATTATTTTACCACATCATTTTACAACATCCCATTTATCAGATATTTTATCATTCAATTCTATACATTAAAATAATATTTACTACACGTTAAAATAATATATGATCACATTCTCATTATCATCCACAACAGCCACAACATCAAAGTCCAATAAAATAATAATTTTTGGTTTACCACATCTGTCCGTACCATTGCAAATTTGCAATGGTACAAACACAAATGATATAATTTTATAACATTTGCAATATCTTATGGGGAGCTGATTTTCCTGTTTGGTGTGAGATATGTGCCAAATATTTAGCATTTGGCACATATCCCACATCTACTGTGAGTGCTTTTATACATTAATTGATGTGAGTTATTTTTAAGATAAAAAATGTGTAAATTTAACACATTTTTTTTATTATAAAAGGAAATGCTCTAAAAAAAAAAAAGAAAAGAAAAAGAAAGTCATCAGAGTAAATTTAACACATTTTTCTTTTCAATAATTTTTGCAATGCTGGTGCTCTTAAGTCTTAAGTCATCAGAGTATATTCTCTTAAAAAAAAAAAAAAAAAAAAAAAAAGGGTCATCAGAGTCTACCCTCTTATCCTCCACTTGCAGCTGGTCAAAAAAGTCTGTGTTCACATTCAAATCAATTGAGCCGAACCAGAACCACATTTGGTAATTTATTTTAGTTTGATATTTTCATGCTAGAAGTGTTGCCATTGCTTTCTGGTTCAAGAAGGAAAAAGCAGGAGGAGGCGCACAGCATGGCCCAGTCCGTAGTGTCCTTTGTTGTGGAAAGGCTAGGCATCCTTCTAATTGAAGAAGCAGCGTTTTTACTAGGAGTGAACCAGCAAGTAAATCAGATTCAAATCGAACTAAAGCGGATGCAGTGCTTCTTAAAAGACGCAGACCAAAGGCAAAACGATGATGAAAGTGTTCAAAATTGGGTTTCAGAGATTCGGGAAGCTGCCTACGACGTTCAGGATGTCATTGAAACTTTCGCCCTTGAGATCGCTTCAAAGAACAGAGACAACAACCCAGTCAAGAGATATGTTCCCAGCTTCAACAACAGCAGAAAGCTTCACAAAGTGGGGTCCAAGATTGAGTCCATTAAAACAAAAATTTCCGATCTCACTAGAAGCTTACAAACCTATGGTGTGACTCCCATGAAAGAAGAAGGTTCGAGTTTAGCTTTGGACAGGCGAAGGCAACTGAGATGGTCATATTCCCATATTGTTGAAGAGTATATTGTGGGATTGGATGAAAATATAAAAGAAGTTGTTGGTCAGTTGGTGAATGAAGATAAACAGTGTCAAGTTGTGTCTATTTGTGGGATGGGTGGTCTAGGAAAGACCACTCTTGCTAAGAAAGTTTACCATCACAGTGATGTTAGGCGTCATTTTGATGGTTTCGCTTGGGCTTATATATCCCAGCAATGCAAAACAAGGGATGTTTGGGAAGGAATATTAATCAAACTTACCTCTCCAACCAAAGATGAGAGGGATCAAATTTCGAAAATGAGAGATGAAGAGGTAGCAAAGAAGCTTAATCAAGTTCAGAAAGAGAAGAGATGTTTGGTGATCCTAGATGACATTTGGAGCACAGAGGCATGGGATTTACTTAGTCCTGGCTTCCCATCAGGACAGGTAATTAGTAGCAAAATTCTACTAACAACCCGCAATCGAGAAGTAGCCTTGCATATAGATCCAAGTGGTTTTCTACATGAACCGGGGTGTTTAAACGAAGAACAGAGCTGGGAGTTGTTTCAAAAGAAGGCATTTCAGAGACAAGATCCAGGTATATTCTCGTCCTACCACTTTTATGATTTACATATGTACAATTGCATCGACACACTACAAATTGAGGAAATCTTGATTCATGTTTAGAACATCTTATAATCTCATAAAAGTTCTTTTATTATAGTAGTTTTTATTGTAATTATTATTTGATCAAGGTATTAAAAGCTGAGAAACGCAAGTGGTTTCCTTCTATTGTAGTTTTTAGTTTATTTAGGTAATATTTAATCAAGGTATTAACTTAAATCTTGTGAGTAGGGCTTCAAATCAGCTGTCGAAAGCTACAATGTAATTAGGTGCAAACAACTTCAATCTCAATCAATGAAAAGAAGATTATGCATTGAAATTGATTCAACAATGCATATCACTAATGATTTAAGATTGATAAGTAGCCTGTTAGTTTGTCTTGTTTGCTAAAAAGGACTAGAATCATTTATTTGGCTTCTGAAAGATCAGGGGAAAGGCTATCATTTTAAATTGTAAACTAGAGGACAAATTCTTTCCGACCTGGGAAAAAATGTAAGTAATTTCCAAGCAAGCGCTGAAAAGACGGCCATTGCAGATTAAAAGTCAGTTTAAAGTGTGGACTTGGTCAATTAAGTCTTTGTCTTGAAAATAAGCTGTATAATTATGTGCCCTGTAATTTGAGTTTGTCTTGTGAGTTGTGCTTTCAATTGTTGGAGGTGGTAGAAATAATGAGGGTGGTATTGTCTCTAGACTATATATATGATAGTAAACTGTAGGATTCCAAATTAAGCATTTTGAACTAATTCTATATTGTCATTTGGTTGAGCATAGGTCCCATTTATCTATTTCTTAAACTTGTTGTGCCTCTAATTTTCTCTTTCTACCCCTTCCATCCACATCACTTTTGCTTCCAATAACAATGTTGAGCTTCTAATACTTGAAAGTGTTATACTTTCTAATGTAGTTCCTTTTATCATTATTGTTGATGGTGTTAGTGTTGTCGTTATATATGTTTATCATCATGATGCAGAATTCAGAATTTCCAAAGACATGGAGAATATAGGGAGGGAAATGGTGGCAAGGTGTGCTGGTTTACCACTGGCAATTATTGTGCTTGGAGGACTTTTGGCAACAAAAGAAACATTGGATGAATGGGATATTGTGCATCGAAATATAAAGTCACACTTAGGTAGAGGTCGTGGTCAACAATCAAAAGTTTACGAGGTGTTGGCTTTGAGTTACTTTGAATTGCCTTACCAATTGAAACCATGCTTCCTCTATCTGAGCCATTTCCCAGAGGACTTCGATATACCAACAAAGAAATTGGTTCGACTATGGGTGGCAGAAGGCTTTGTGCCTCTGAAGTATGAACAAGAGGGAGATGAAAAGTTGGAAGATTATGCAGAACGCTACTTGGTTGAGTTGATAAATAGATGCATGGTTCAAGTGGGTGTAATTGGGTCAAATGGAAGGATTAAATCTTGCCGTCTCCATGATCTTATGCGAGACCTATGCTTGTCAAACGCAAAGCAGGAAAATTTCCTCCACGTACTAAGTCCTTGGAGTAGAAATGAGACAGTTGATTCATCAACTGGTAGTATTCGAAGGCTTGCCATCTATTCTGATGTTCCCACAAATAATTATTTCAAAGAGAATCCCCAGATCAGGTCCCTTATATACTTCAATGATATTAGCGAGCAAGTCAAATCAGTTTTTAAGTACTCAAAATTGCTTAGAGTTTTGGATCTAGAAGGAATCCAGTCATTGGATGGACAGTTACCAGAGCAAATAGGAAGCTTGATTCATTTGAGGTTCTTAAGCTTGAAGAAAACTCATATACGAGAATTGCCTTCCTCCATAGTCAATTTGGTGTGTTTAGAGACCCTAAATTTGGAAACCATTGAAGAACTGAGTTGGGAATCAACTGTACTTATACCGACAGTGATATGGAAGATGAAAAAGTTGAGACATCTATATCTTCCAAAGTGGTGTAACTATTTAACTGATGATAAGCTGCAACTAGCAAAACTGAGCAACTTGCAGACGCTAGTGAACTTTCCCACAAACAAATGTGATGTAAGAGAACTTCTCAGTTTGACCAATCTTAAAAAATTGGTGCTAAATGACCCGAGAGATTTCCAAGAGTTTGGGGAAATCTTCAATTCTCCTAATAAAAAATTAAGCAGCCTTCGGTCCTTGTCCATGAAGACTGAAATGCTTTCATTCCCTGATAAGGTAGTAGACATAGAGCAAGTAGTACAAGGCTGTCCTCGTCTTCACAAGCTGCACATAGAAGGGCGGATTAACAAACTACCAAATCACCAGGAATTTCCTCCATACCTTGCCAAGTTAACTTTGTGGGGATCTAGACTTGTGGAAGATCCAATGCCAATACTCGAGAAGCTACCTTACTTGAGGGTCTTAAGAGGATGGGAAGCCTTCATTGGAAAGCAAATGGTTTGTTCTGAAAAAGGGTTTCCTCAACTCAAATCTTTACTCCTACGGGGCTTGCCTAATTTACAAGAGTGGATAGTGGATGCAGGTGCCATGCCAAGTCTTTTCCGTTTAGAGATTACAGATTGCAACAAGTTGGAGATGGTTCCAGATGGATTGAAGTTTGTCAGCGCACTTCAGGAACTGGAGATTCGATGGATGCCAAGAGCATTCAAACATAGGCTTGAAGAAGGAGGAGAGGATTTCTACAAAGTCCAGCACGTGCCTTCCATTACTTTTCTGAATTGAGCTTTGAATACAAGGGTGATCATTTGGTAAAACGCACTCAAAGGTTTGTGTAAACTTATTTTCTAAATTCTTTAGCTTCTCTACTGCAACCTTTATTTTTGTTAAAAAGAAGATGAGAGAAAGAAATGTCACAATGCTAATCCTAATCCAATAGAAAGATATTAAGTTGTGTAAAAATGCCAAAAGTTGTAGCAGGTGACTATAATTGGGACTATAGGAGGAACTGAAGTCGATTAACTGCTATGGCACTTGTTACTCCTTTATTAGCACAAATAGCAAATGATAGCACCCATAGTGGTTACAAAGAATCGCCTATGAAATGGTTTGTTTCATGTGTAGGTACATTAATGGGAGCAACTATTGGATAGCAAGGTGAAAGAATGATTTTGTGCCTGCAATAATATTTGAAGTTTGCAGCTGCGAGGAGTCACCATAAAGAGAATCTTGACTCGATACTTGATTTAATTTATAGTCATCTATTGGTTGATTTGAAGTCACAACTTCAGTTTAAATCTCACATGTGTTCGTTTATGTGTGTTAGCGTGTGTGTAAGAGTTATTTCCCTACCATACTTGAGTTCGATTCTTTTTCTGTGTTAAAGCTTGACAGTAGTCTGTTTGGATTTCTATATGATGTCATCTCCGTGTTATTTATGCATCCAGTGGATCAAGGTTAACCATCAAATGACTGGTGACAGTAGTCCAACACATGCTTTCCATTATTTTTCTGAATTAAGCTTTGAAAATAAGGGTGATCATTCGGTAAAACGGACTTACTGTTTATCTAAACTTTTCTTCTAAATTCTAAAGCTTCTCTACTGCAATCTTTGTTTTTGTTACAAAGAAGATAAAAGGGAAAGAAATATCATAGATCCTAATTCTAATGACTATATTTGTCAAAAATACATGTCTAATAAAAGAGTAGTGATACGTCAAATACAACAATTGTGTAACAATGCCAAAATTATAGGAGGTGGATGTAATTGGGGACTCTGTCAAAATTATAGCACTTGGGTGTAATTGGGACTATGTCAGTCAACTAGCATGGTACTCGTTAAAAAGACGAAAAAAAATATTATGCAGGCCAATTAGAAAATCTCTCTCTCTCTCTCTCTCTCTCTCTCTCTCTATATATATATATATATATGTATATATTCAAATACAACAATTACTAACCCTCAGTTCAAAAGTAGGATAATGCTCTAATATTATTTGTAAACACCTAGTTCGATCCTTTGAGCCCAAAACGCTAACCCAACTGGTGTTTAGGAGTCCTAAACTTCTCAAACTTTCCATCTCTAGTCGTTGTGTGACTCTCCCAAACAGCCGAGAAAGTTACAATTGGTATGCAACTATGCATAATTATTTATATAGCCCCAACGTGATTGTAAATTTTTAAATTTTCCTAAAATTCAAAAGAATCAAATGCCCAAGAAATTAGAAGTGTGGGGGAAAAAAACACATGCACAACAAGAAGTTGTTCCCTCCTTTCTTCTTTTTTTTTTTTATTTAATTCGATAGTTGGAGAGGGAGGGACATTTGAATTCTTGATGTTTTTGTTGCAAATACCAAAAGATGTGAATTAGTTGAGCTACAATGCTCTCGATTTATTATTAATATATTTCTTTTCACTTTGGGCTCAAATTCAAAGAATTCAGTTTGGGCTCTAAATGGTTCTCAAAAAGATATGCGTAGGCTGATGGTCCAACGTGCATGCAGTTTTACTTCAATCTTGTTGTCTTACGATGATTTTATTCCAATTCAGATCACAATTTTGTTAATCATTATACGGTTATGCCATTGATCATCAGATTCATCACAATCTCACCGTGAGCCTGTGATCTTTATCTTTATGTACACAAAGAAATTAAAAATGGAAAAGAGTACTAATACATGGAATGCTATCTGTATTTATATTGGTAAGTTATAAATAAAAATCCTCTATCTCATTTTGATTTAAAAAAAAAAAAAAAATAGACGCATAACATACTACAGTTAATGAATTATAAAGTGAAAAATTAAGAGTGGGACAAAAGTTTTTTTTTTTTTTTTTCGCAAATAGCTTTTTTTTTTTGTGTGGGAATTTTCACAAATAGCTTTGTTTCAAAACTACACCATCATCACTTTATACTAGACTTGATAAATTTTTCTTAAAAAGAAAAAATAAAGACTAATGAATCAAGTCAAATAGATTTGTGTTTGAACTTTTTTGAACCAATTAGGTACAAATCAAACCATGTAGGAGCCACAAATGTATCGGACTAAAACAGGAAAACATAATGCTATTTTATCATCCTTGCATGGTCTTTTTTGGGCCAAATAAACTCAGTATATATGACCCATATGTTTTCAGGTTTTTATACCATTTTGATTTGTTTGTTTTCAGGTCTAGTATGGGTCTTTTGACCCATACAAATTTAGATTGGTTAATGCTGGGAGAATGAAAAAGAGGGAGGGCGAAAAATTTTGATCGAAAGAATAGAAAATTAAGATAATAAATAGTATTTGTATTTTTTATCATGTATGTTTGGTGAAGAAAGATAAAAAAGTAAAAAATAATGAGTAAATTACTATTATACTTTTATTATTAAAAGTGAAATAATAGAAAGCGGCAAGATAAAAAATTTTAAAAAAATTCTCATTTTTTTTATCACACTTTTTTTTTTTTTTTACTTTTCACCGCAACCAAAATTTTGTTTAAAAAAAAAAATCTCGTTTTCCTATTCTTGTTTTTTTAGAATTCCTCCCTCTTTTCATAAGATTGATTTTATCAGGTCCACAAAAAATAAGAATCCAACAAATGCCTCTTTTTGGTAAAAAAAGAAATTTCAAAAGAGTGATGAAGAAGGGGGAAATTTCTTTAGGTACTTTCAGAGGAGAAGTTATTGCATACTCCCAAAGCAATGCTTTCTCCACTTACATCAAAGGCAGGTTAAGGTAATCACAGGACCACCCTAGCAGCCTGGAAAAAAAATTTATATATAATAATTGAAAATTTTTATATTTGCCCACCCTTTAAAAAAGAGTTGTGACAACTCTAAAAAATTTTTAAGCCCAAAAAAATTAAATATTGGTCCATAATTTGGTCTCATAAAGTTGTGGCCTTTCAAACAAATTTATAAAACTAAAATATGAAAATTAAAGAAGACCCACGGTCTCTATCCTATTGTCCCAACCCAATCAAATTTTGATTAAAAAAAAAATCGTAACCTAAAGGGGAAATATCTTCAACCTCTTGGCAGTTCGCTCTAGCCCCTTTCATTACTAGACGGCAGAGCCACTGTCTCTGTCCCAACCACCACTAATCCCAGACCCACTGACCTAGCCTTCATCGCTTCAACCTCAAGAATGGCCTAAATCAAGCCATCCAGTCGCATTCCCGATCACCTAAAAGAATGCAGCCCATCAAAGCTGTCGCCTCCTCCTCCTCTTCCTTCTCCTTCTTTTTCTTCTCCTCCTCCTCCTCCTTCTTCGTTCTACATTTCCTCTGCAAGTTCTTTTTAATCTATATATATATATAAAACCGAAGCTTTTGAAGCTCCCACAATTTTCCACATCAGCATAATATTAAAAAATAAAAATAAAAATATAATAAAACCTTTCTAAAACCCCGATGCTCTGCCTTCTCTTTCACGATGCGCTACCCTTTCTTTCACCAAAACATCTTCTTCCTCAGAACAGAGACAGAAAAAAGGAGATTGAGAAAGAATCATTGGAGTGTCAGACTATCATCCACCGGCAAGCCAGTCGCTCATCAACATCAAGCCGCGGAAGCTATGAGCAAAAACCCTCTCCTTCCCCAAAATCAAAACCCGAAAACCCAAAACTCAGATGCCGCCGATGTCATCGAGGAAGCTATGAGCAATCTAACGCAGCCTCTGAAGCAGGTTTTGGAATTTTCTTTTTGTGGGTAACGGGTATTGTTGAATATTGCTAAATGACTGAAATATTTGTTTTGGGTTTGTCTTTATTTTCTATTTCTATTTTCGTTTGTGGAATGCAAATTATGTCTTTGATAAAATGCTTCAATGAACTGTCTATGAGTTTTTGTCATATTTGCTGTGTTTGCACTGTGTTTGAGATATTTTCCAACCATTGTATAAAGTTGTTTTGATGCTTGAAAGTAGTGGTGGGATTAATTAAATTATATTATATTAAGATATTTGTCTTCTTGAATTTTTGTTTGACTGAGCATTGGTCTATATATTTGCTGGTCTGTGCGTATTGTGCCTGCGCTGCATTGTTTGGTTTTGAAATATAGTTGGCTTATAATATATTATATGAGGTTAAAGCCTTTTTGTCTCTTACAGTTTATTGCTTGGCTGGGAATTATTTAATCTGTAGTGTGTTCGTATTGTGCTGCTCTTTTTCTGCAATTCGGTGATGAAGTCAAAGCAAATGTTTTATTTGCATCTCTTGGTAAGTGGTGATTGGCCATTGTAGTACATACACGACAGCATCGAGGAAGCTATGAGCAATCTAACGCAGTCTCTGAAGCAGGTTTTGGAATTTTCTTTTTGTGGGTATTGTTGAATATTGCTAAATGACTGAAATATTTGTTTTGGGTTTGTCTTTGTTTTCTATTTCTATTTTCGTTTGTGGAATGCAAATTATGTCTTTGATGAAATGCTTCAATGAACTATCTATGAGTTTTTGTCATATTTGTTGTGTTTGAGATATTTTCCAACCATTGTATAAAGTTGTTTTGATGCTTGAAAGTAGTGGTGGGATTAATTAAATTATATTATATTAAGATATTTGTCTTCTTGAATCTTTGTTTGACTGAGCATTGGTCTATATATTTGCTGGTCTGTGCGTATTGTGCCTGCGCTGCATTGTTTGGTTTTGAAATATAGTTGGCTTATAATATATTATATGAGGTTAAAGCCTTTTTGTCTCTTACAGTTTATTGCTTGGCTGGGAATTATTTAATCTGTAGTGTGTTCGTATTGTGCTGCTCTTTTTCTGCAATTCGGTGATGAAGTCAAAGCAAATGTTTTATTTGCATCTCTTGGTAAGTGGTGATTGGTCGTTGTAGTACATACACGACAGTATATGGTAAGGCAATGAATAACTACCTTAAGATGGTATGTTTCATACATTTTATGGATAGTTGAAGATATTTAAGATTTAATTCTTCATTTTATTTTAAACTTAAGTTTGATTTCTATTTTTCATTAAGTAATTTAATGTTTCATCTTTATACAAAATAGGTTTCCCGTGCATCGCACGGGTTTAGCGACTAGTTTTTCTAATCCTTGAGTTGTCTGCTCACTTCAACTTTATTGCCTAGTCTTGTGTAATATTATTTTTAGTTTTGTCAACCTTCACGTGACAAGTGCGTGACTAGTACAAGTAGTATTTGAAAAAGAAGCTGAAATTCAGCTTTTTATACTGACTTTAAACCCCTGTTTGGGTGCTTTTTTTTTTTTCACTCAATTTCCGTCACTCGTCACTCTAAAATATCATGTTTGTTTGATACCATCACTCATTTTTCATCACTCAATATTTTTCACACTATTTGTGGGCCCATACCTGTCACCCGATGCAGCTTTTTTTTTTTTCTTTTTTCTTCAATACCCAAACTCACCGAACCTAGTGAAAAAAAAAAAAAAAAAAAAAAAAAAAAAAAAAACCCAAAACAGATCGAACCAGTGAAAGAAGAAGAAGAAAAAAAAAAAAAAAAAACCGAATAGCCAACCCAGAAGAAGAAAGGAAAAAAAAAAAGTCAAAGGTGCGATTGAGTACTGTTTGTGGGTCCTCTATGTGTGTTTAATTACAATATTGTCATTGAGTTATGAGTTATGAAAACTGAAAACAGCCAAAATATGTTTTCAGTTTCCATAACTCATAACTCAAAAATCAGATAATTGAGTAATGGAAACAGAGTTATGGACTTCCTAAACAACCTTTTTGCTATGGGTCCCACCATTTTTGAGTTATGAGTTATGAAAATTGAAAATTGAGTTACGGAAACAGACCATCCAAACAACCCCTAAGCCTCCTGCCTCCACGTTATCATCTTTTCTTTTCTTTTCTTTTTTAATTCAGCTTATGTCTTCTTCTTCTTCTTTTTTTCTTTTTTTTTTCTTTCTTTCATTATTAAATACATTTTAATCTTATTATATTTTTAAAAAAATTGATTGTTAATTTGTTTTTTGGGCTTAAAGATTGACATACTAATAGAAATATGACTTATAATTTTAAGACCCTTAATAATTTATATGAGTTTTAATCAATATTATTCATACATATTTATAATAATGGTATCTTCGTAATAGTACACCGAAATAGACTGGTATTAAAATATTTTGTTCTAATGGACAAGCCGAAATGGGAGCTTTGGGTATGCTTTGGGCAATTGGGGTAATGGACTAGCTGACTAGTGGTAGTAAAGTAAGTAAACAAATAATTAAAAAAGAAACAAAAAATTAAACTATGCAATTGTAAGGCAGTGGGATGACGCATTGTATTTACTAGTTTAGACTTTACATTGTGGTAATGGAGTGTGTGCTAGACTGTTAGTGGTCAATAAAGAAAAATAATGAAACAACTAAACAACAAAAATTTATGTTGGGTAAAATTGTTAATAGAGTCATGATATGGACATAAAAATTATTAATATTTTTATTATATCAAGAAATAATATTTCAATTGAACTTATAGTTTATTGTTTATTTTTTACTAGTATTATGGACAAATATTTGATACGTAAATCATGTACCCAAGATTCATCTCCTATCCAAAATAATATAAACAATTTTTTTTTTTTGTTATCAATATATAAAGTTCTCTTTTTATTAAATTGTTTAATTTAAGTTTCTAAATGACCATCCTGGAAAAATTTTCTAGAGTCGCTACTACCTCACATGAGGAGTGGGTCCTACACTGTACACATGAATCCCACCCCTCATGCGAGAGGGGGGAGCATTGCTCTAGAAGGATTGAATAAATTTTCCTCTCAAAGGGTCAGATTGAAATCATGTGCAATACCTAAGATAAATATTGCACCTGATGCAATTGCTATGGATGGCTAAGATTTAAAGTTATAAAAAGCAAATCTAAACACTACTATTAAATTTTTAAAAAAAAAAATGAGAAAAATTTAAAAAGTAAAATTAAAAAAAGTAAGAATTGTAAAAAATTGTTGTAAGAAGGAGAGAGGTTAATTGCACCAGATCTCAATTCCTTCCAGATTACAAAGAAATGATTCTTTCTTCTTTTACATTCATGGTAAAATTTACTATAAATTTAATAAGTGAATTCCATACGAATTAAAAAAAAAAAGTATCATTTTTAATTCTCGGAATGTCGCATGGAGTTGCAAGGAGAATGGTATTAATGTGTGTGTTATAAATCCTCAAAAAATAAATAAATAAGAAAAAGAAAAAAAGAAAAAAGTGTGTTATAAACAAGTGATGGCCATTTTCCACTAAAGTTCAGTAGCGCGTGGTTTTAATAAATCACACTATAGCACTGGAAAGTAGTAGCTCAACCTCTTTATTCTCTTTCTCTGGGACGGCTACACAGGAGGGACACACAATTTCTATTATGTTTAGGGTTTTGAATACGACTTATTTTGTTGAAATTAAAAATTGAAAATTAAAAACTGAAAATACTGTAATAAAATAATTTTTAAATGTGTGAATAGTATCGTGGAATCTATTTTTAATATTTTTAAATACATGAATAGTACTACTACAGTGTGTAAACTATTACAGTGTATGAACAGTGATAATTGTCTCTTACATAGTAAATCCATGTGATTTTACTGTTCATGCATTAAAAAAAAAAAAAGGGAAGGAAACGTGAAATAGAAAACGTAAACGCACAATAATCTCTATCCAAACCGGCATTTAGTCAGTCAGTTAGTCCCTAACTAGTTGTGGGTTTGGATACACATATTATGCGTACACGTTTGTGTTTTACTCTTTTTTTGGCATGCGTTTCAGGAGCTTCATGCACGATTATGGTTACTGTTCATGAACAGTAACCGGCATTTAGTCAGTCAGTCAGTCCCTAACTAGTTGTGGGTTTGGATACACATATTATGCGTACACGTTTGTGTTTTACTCTTTTTTTGGCATGCGTTTCAGGAGCTTCATGCACGATTATGGTTACTGTTCATGAACAGTAGCAGCAACTTTTGACTATTCTCCTATGATCAGTGCACTATTCACAGACCCACAAATCTCACTTTTCAGTAATTTTTTTATTAAAAATTGGTCATACGATACTATTCACACATTTAAAAATTATTTTGTTATAACGTTTTCTGTTTTCAATTTCAGTAAAATAAGTAATATCCAAACGGACTTTAAAAAGATCCCCAAATCTCTCTCTAAAACTCCCTTATTTATTTGTACCTAGCTTCCACATTCACCTATTCTTAAATAACTCCACAAACATGCCTTTGTAGCCATCATTGTCTGGTTCAAAATTGTAACCACAGTTACTTTTACTTTCTCATCTTTCTATTCCAACCCAGTCCAAAATTAAAATCTCATTTTTATTTTATTTTTTGTCAGAAGAATGATTACTACCTTTAAAACTATGAACCCATACCCAGTTTCAAAATTGGGTACGTCAATACATTCCAAATTCACAATTCACACCAATTAAGATTTAAGCTTCCTTTTTCTCCCATTTTACTTTGTATCTCCTCCAGGTTGAGATTCCAAATGAGATTCATAACATTGTGATGTGTCACGTCGAGGTAGACACTGTGCCTAATACAATCATGTATATAACATAGGCAAATGTGAACAAAGTTGACCAACCCAATCCAATCCATAGGTTTTTCTTGGGTGATAATTGAATTGTTCTTATAAAAAAAAATGATTAATGGGCTCTTGTGTAAAGAACTTAATTAAGATTGTGTTTTTCTCAACCTATGATACCAAACCATATAATATATATATATTGTAGGGGTAAAATTCTCAAAGTCAACAATGGGCCTTGGGTCTCGCACGGAGCCCAACCATGACCAAAAGGGAAAAGGGGGACCAAAAGACTTCTGGCTCAATCCTGTTGAGCCCAGTTTATTTTAAAAGACGTCCGAGGAGGAATGTCTCCTCGGACACACAAAGATGGGCCCAACATGTGCCCCCTCCACAGTGAAGAACCATTCCAGAGAAACGTGAGTAGTAGGATGAGCCTCACACAGCAGGAAAGAGGAAAATGTAAGACGTCCAGGGAGAAGCCACAACTGCCGCATTAAACGTAGGGAAGCTACTTTTTCAGCCGCATTAATGTGGAGAAGACAGGCGAACAGTGTTACATTGGCCAGTACAACTCATAGAAAGATAAGGTGAATGTCCGATGGGACAGGCACTCAAGTGAAGGTCCAGATGGTTAACAAGTATAAGACCCTCATCAATTTAAGGAGGCTATATAAGAGAAGGAAATCCCCATGAAGAAGGGATCAAAAAATTTAGAGGAAAAAAGAGAGAGAGAGAGAGAGAGAGAGAGAGAGAGAGAGAGAGAGAGAGAGAGAGAGAGAGATTAAAGAATTCTGTAATCAGAGCAAGAGAGGCACTCATATGTCTCCTTGGACCAGTATCCCGTAAACATAAATGAAACATTCTCACGTTCAGACTGTTGCATGGCATACAACTAATTAACGTTCACTTCGTCCAACCCTAGTTCTGTAACCCACTCTCTATAAATTCATTGTCTAGGGTCTTTTGGGCCAGAACCACTTACTTACTGGGCCTGGGCCCCTACAATCGTCCCTACATATATAAAATCAAAATTGAGAGAAAATACAATTAGTGCTAAATTGGATTTCAATTGAAGTTCAATTTTGCGCCACATGTCCAATTTACGTTTTTTTATTTATTTATTTTTTGGTGCCAAGATAATTATTCATTGAAAAAAAAGAAGAGTCCAACATTAAATGAACCATATTATAAAAAAAAAACTAACTATACACCTAAATCACCTTATAATATGTGGCATTTTATGAACTATGTAATATGCTAGAAGCAACATGTGGCAACTAATTAGTTTCATTTTAGTACCTAAAAAAATGATAAATTATTGACCAAATTGTAAGTATATACATGTTGATTAGGATCAAAACAAATCCTTGAAACTATACAATAGAATATTTAAAATAAGAAAAAATTAAATGAAATTATCAATGTTTAAGTTAAATATAAGCTACAATAAAAAGGGATTAATTTAAAATAAAAAATACAACCTAGAAATATTAAAATACTATAGCTAAACATATGATCTAGATTTTTTTTTTTTTTAGTAAAGGATCTTCAAATCTTAGTGTATGTAGAATTGTCGCCACACATAGTGCGGGTTACATGCTAGTTGATAGAATTTTTATATATTTTATTAATGTTGCATTATATGTGACTAGTTTTACTTGTTGCCTCTCATTTCTCTTCGCACATAGTATACTCAGTATATCTAATAATTTTCTCATCAACCCTATTTGATATCTCAAATTCTCACATGAAATCTTGGGCCTTTGGATGTTTGGGTTAAAGAGTTCTTTTATCGGTCACGACAAAATCTCATAATATTTTCACAATAAATTAAAAGTGTCAACGTACCATAACTTTAAACAAACTAAAAATAAATAGAATCACCGCAATTTAAAATAAAGTTATCATGATAATTTACTGTACATGTACATAGACTTTCTCTTGAGCTGATTGAGCTAAAACACTAACGCAAAATTATGTAATTAATTAATTATTACTAAGATATATGACCTAATTAATTAATTCAATTTTATAATCTGAAGGCTTTGTAACTCATACGAAACTATTAGACGTTTTCAATAAAGATATACAAAATTCAAACTCCCCTCTCTCACTCTCAAGTCTCAACTATCAAATTATCAACCAAAAAAGAAAAATAAATTTCATAATCATATCTCCCTTTCACTTAAATTATAACAAACAGATGAGGATTGTGATAAATTAACTAGCACATTTTAATTAAAAGATTATTTTTTTGGAAAGGAAAACATAATTAAAGCAGACTAAATATAATCTTTGATTTAGTTTCGAAGGGACCAAATTAAACTGAGTAAAAACAAATAGAGAGGGAGTTTGGATACGACGTTTTGTTTGCTGCGTTTTTTTTTTTTTTTTTTTTTTTTGAGCACGCGTTTTACCCCAACAGCGGTTACTGTTCATGTACAGTACATAAACAGTAGCTGCAACTTTTGACAGTCTTTCATGAATAGTGTATCCATGCACTGTTTACGGACCCACAAATTTCATTTTTATCAATTTTTTTATTAAAAATAAGTTTCATAATATTATTTACACATTTAAAAATTATTTTATTACAGTGTTTTCAGTTTTCAGTTTCAATAAAATAAGTTCTATTGAAACAGACGCAAAGTAACTAATTTTGTCAGAGAAAGTAAAGGCACTCTATAATATGCTGATTTTGCTGATTTTGAGCAATGAGTAAGTCTGTCACTTCAGCCGCCAAGCCCACCCGTCTTCCTCTCTCTCTCTTACCAGTTACCAGTTACCACTTCCAGACACTATCAATCAATCCCAATCTCCCTCACGCGCTAATCTCAGCGCGTGCCTATCCTTTGCTCACTCTAAACCAGAACACGCGTTTGTGACTCCTTCACCTTCCCCATCTCATGCAAAACGAAGAGAGGAGAAACAGTACATATCATCAGTAACAGCACTACAAAATCAAATAGAGAATCTCCTTCCTCTCTCAACACATCACAACCGTCAACGTGTCACTCCCACACCCGTCCGATCTCAAACCCAAAACAAAGCCAAAACCCTCCCTGCCACCACTACGTACTACAAAAGTAAAAGAAAAACAGAAACAAAGCAAAAGAGACTGAGAGAGTAGAAGATGAAGGAAGCAGCAATGGGAAATGCAGTTGAGGAAGGAGAAGCTAGTGGGACCCATCAGGGAAGGACTATGAAGAGATCAAATGGTAGTAGTAGTGTGGGGAGGACAGAGAGCGAGAAGGAGAAGACGAAGATGAGAGAGAGGAACAGAAGGGCTATCACCACCAAGATCTTTCAGGGCTTGAGGAAACACGGTGGTTACTGCCTTTCTCCTCGCGCCGACATCAACGAGCTTCTTCGCCACCTCGCCAGTGAGGCTGGCTGGGTCATCCTTCCTGACGGAACCACTTTCCGCTCTTCCTCCACCTCCTCCTCCAATGTATGGTAGCAGCTACAAAGTTTCTCTCTTTTTTAGTATTACTTTCTCACCAACCAAACAGTAGCTAATGCAGTACTGTGTTTGTTTTGTTTTGTTTTGTTTTGTTTGGTTTAAGGGTTTGAGTTGCTGTGCTATGTGTGGGACCGGGATAACGAGCAACAATACGACGCCGTGCAGCTCTGTTGTGATGGGTGGTGGGGGTGGTGGAGGAGAGTACTGTGCTTCAACCACTGCGTCGCCTATAGGAGACTCTATGTCTATGTCTATGTCTGTGTCTGTGGTGAACAGCAACATTAACAAGATTGGATTTGGTGGTTCCACGAGTAGTTCGCTGCCTGAAGGTGACAATAGTCCACTAGAGCTCTACATCTACGATAATGGGCTTCCCGATGGGCTCCACCACCACTCCTCCTCCGCTTCTGGTGGCGGGGTTGGTGGGCCGTTGGTAATGGGACCCCAATATCCTCAGCAGCAGCAGCATAGTCAGTTGTACGTGCAGGAAGCCATGGCGTCCAACCAGAACACGCCGGTGGGTTCACCTCTGGGTCGCGCTTGATAAGAAGTTAGAAAGTTGGAAACTTCTTTTGATTCTGTGGTACTAGGAGGCTGAAATTGGAAACAATTAGAATAGTAATGGAAAAGAATAGAAGAATAGGAAAAAAAACAGGTATCGATGTGGGTTTTCTTAATTTTTTTTTTTTTTTTTGCTTAATTGATGAAGAAGAAACCCAGTTTGTAATTAGTAATAGTTTCTGGATTAATATTACTATATCTCTTTCTCTTTGGCTTAGGGTTGTGGCTCATATTAATGGTGCAAAAAAAAAGTTATTAGGAACATTATTTATAAGTTATTAACAATTGATCATATCTTATCAAAATGTATTTCATTTTTCTTTTTGAGGTTAGCACTAATCTTCTTTTTTTATTTATTTTTTGGTTGAGAAAATACTAATCATATTAAATGTTAACCTAATATAAAAAAATAAAAAATAAAAAAATTATAAAAGAGAGATATATATCGTATCGGATTCAATGAAGTCATAGTTCTTGCTTACTTTGTGACTTTAATATACCAAAAAAGAAAAAGAGTAAAGGAAGGATCATTGTAAAATGGTCACAGAGATGCAAGATTAATTGAAAGAGAATAAGATGTCCAAATTAATGATTGAGTGAAAGAGAATAATGTGTGTGTATATATATATATATATATTTTTTTTTTTTTTTTTTCTTACCATATTGGTTCCTTGATTGTAATGAAAAATTTAAAACAAAGTGGTCATATGTGTTTTTAATAAATATTGTAATAGTAAAGACAGGGATTACACATCTGGAAGTTAGTTGTTTTAAGAACTTTTAAAACTCTTGTAAAACAGGTGCTTTATGAACCTCTAGAAATCATGGAGAAAAAAAAATTCCAGAGTCAAGACAGCTGATATTAAGCATAGTAATTTCTCATTAGTATAATATTAAAGAGATAGACCCTCAAACACTTTGTGCATTGAGAGGTGTTAATTCAGTTATAAAACTTTTAACATATGTATTTGATAAATATATGCATGTATTTTTTTTCTCTATTATTTTCTTCATTGCCATGTCCTTTCTTATTATATCTATTAAAGTTATTTTTATCTTCATCAATTTTTCATTTTTTTCAAATTGAATCAATTCACTTAACTTTGATGACAATTGCTTCTTCTTCTTCTTCTTTTTTACCAATAAGACCTCTTTTATCTTTAAGTGGATTTCTCATTTCGAATCTTTTCTATGTAAAAAAAAAAAAAAAAATTTATTTAACAAACTTAAAAAGTATATTTTATAACCTAATTGGATCTTCATAACAGTATTTTCCTTCCATTAAAATGATAAAATTTATATATATTAAAAACAGTATACAATACTGAGATATCTATTTGGACAAGTATAAAAAATGGAAATAATTGTTTGGGTAATTATCGATTTATATTTTACTATCAATGTAAAATTTACATTATAAACTAAACAATTATGTACATTATATATATATATATATATATTTGTAAATGTGTACGATATTATATATGTTTGTTTAGTCTACAATAGATTTGTGTAAATTAATAATTTTCCTATTTGTTTATTGGGGTACCTATTACATGTTCCAAGTCGAACATATTCTCTTTGATTCTTTTACCCTCTGTTCTATTTATTTTTTATTTGTTATCATTTATAAAATTTGCTGCACAGAGGTAGGAGTTGGCTCCCAAATTTTTTTTTTTTTTTTCCTAATTAAAACAATCTTGTCTTGGAAACAGCTTCAAGATAGAACGAACGACTTTCTTGCTGTAGATAGCACGAGTATACACATAGTTTCGCTTGTGACACACTACCCCCTTGTTTGCATTATGAGATAGAGTCCAATCTATTATGAAAGAGGGAGAAAGAGGTGTTTGAAGTGTCATAGAGAAGCCACTAGTGAATGGTAGGAAAAAGAGTGAGAAAAGAAGTCCTGAAGGCGTGAGAGAGAGAAAGAAGTTCAGTTAAGTGTGGTATAATTAGGTGGAACCTACAATTTTTAACATATTTATAAAAGTGTTATTGAACACTGTTATTTGAAAACCGAAAACTAATAAAAGAGGTTCTCTAAATTTGGTGTTCAAACACCCTAAAATGAGATGCGTAATTCAAACACTATTAAATAAAATTCCTTACCAAACGTTTTTTTTTTTTTTTTTGACCCACAATTTTCAGTATTTAAACATTAAAAACTGTTATTTGAACTATCTTATCAAACAATCCCCAAATGTTTTAACCAAGTAACACGACAACCATAACCATTCGTGTTGGAATTTCAAAATAAACTCCGAAAGAAAAAGGAGTTTACATGATCCTCCTTCCTTTGTGCTGCTACATGCAGATGCAGTGAACTTTAACAAGTAGATTATTTTTTTTGGTATAATGTGTTGTGATTGTTGTCTGACACTGCTAAGGGCTAATTGTAATTTGCTTTTTCTTGTCCAAAAAAGAAAAAAAGATGTAATTTGCTTTTCAAAAGTTTTTAGCCAAAGGGTAAGAGAGGTTTGGATCCAAAACAAAACTGAAACCACACTAGTTGACCACTGGAACTGAAGAAACGTGATCTTCAAACCATGCAAATTCCCTTTTACTTGAAGTACCATCTGAAGTGTTGCTGCTACACTGAAAGAACAACTAGTTTGCCATTTTGAACTGGTGACCTGATGATATCATCACTGACCCATATGTTTGGGTAACTATTGTTCTCAAAAGTTCAAAAGTTAGAAGCTCAATGAATAGAATTAGATAAGTTATCCAATCCAAAATAGTGATATTACTCCAACTAATCTCCTCACATTTGACAGAGGGAAAGAGAGCTCTTAATGGGATTCCAGCAAAATACATAAAACTGAAAAGTAATAAATTCAATACCATTTGTAATGAATGCACAAAAAGTCTATCAGAAATCATTTTATCATAAAACATTCGAAGTAAATTTTCCTTTCACATCTAAGGACAGCCTTGATGATTTCCAACCTAGTTTCCCCCAACGAAATCATAACTTCGCAATAGCCATACTTTTTTCCGGAACGCAATTTAACCACAATACACCATCGGCATGCCAATTGTTAAAATAAAAGGCTGTCTGTTCATATGATTTCAACAATTTCCTTATGACTACTGTTTGCTTCTGTTACAAACATCACCTGGACCCAGTTAAGAGATGGAGGGTTGCTCCTTGAATTTGAATGCTACTTACAACACCACGCAACTCTCACACAGCAATGAAAATCAAATCCAAGTTGATCTATCTATTTCAACCATCCTAGACTAGGGACATTTGAATTGGAACAAAACAGTCCATTAATTTATGTAAAGCCCGGGATTTCTCCCGGCATTGGAGCCAGCTCATTCTTGCTAAACCTCTCCTCATCATAGAATGAGCCTCGGACCACCCTACCTCCAAAGTATCGACCATCTAGGTCAACAAGTGCTTTGGTTGTTTCTTCTGGTCTCTCAAACTGAACAAAGATTCTGACAGCCTCAGTCACTGGAAAATTTGGCTCGGTTATCTCAAAAATGAGAACCCGAGTTACTGTCCCATACTTAGCGCACTCTGATCCTACCTCATCTTCAAGCTCATCATCAACCTCACCAGGGCCCACCTTCAAGAAGAAAGCAAACAATTTTCATTTTAATAAGTTTTGGCACCAAGGGGAGGGGGAATGGGAAAGCAAAATAATTAGCCATCCTCATCTTCATTTTGTTTAGTAGAGCATCACATAATAAAAAAGAATGAAGAAAACAAATGTCTCAAGACAATAATTTAGTATGATGACCACTATATTTCTAGCTACTCCATCCAACTAGAGAGATTTTAATAGTGATTTAAAAGATATTTAATTATAAAGAAAGAAAAGGAAAGAGATAAAAAATAAAAGATACAGCCAATAAGAATGTCTTTGGGAAATATATCACAGCTGGCACTAGGGAAATCCTGCACAAGATTTTTATTTTTATTATATTGTAATTGAGGGAGGGAGGATTTAAGCCCTGGATGTCTTTGTTTGAAAACATCAGGAGAGCTACAATGCTCTTGGCCAAGATTTTTAAATATTAGAGGGTGGAAGACAAATGACAGCCTGCATGGCCCATATAGCAGGGTAACCAACATCAGAATAAGCCAATCAATTTTAGAAAGTGAGGTATAATTGTCAACATAAATTAAAATTCCTGTGCTACAAGCAGAAATTGATGAGGGTTTTTAGGTGCATTTTAATAATCTCCACTTCCCCAAAACCACAATAAAGATTATAAAGTTTTTTTTATCCACACCAAATTTTATGCACTAAGCATGATTAAACTATTATTGGCAATTCATGGTGTATATAGCATGTATTATGTATGGTGTAGGAGTTCCAATGAAATGTGTTCAGATGTGTGAGTTTGAAACTGATTCAAAGAGAAACCAATTTTAATAGGTAATGGGAATATATGGATGCTCCCACTAGAATACATCGCCAATATACACTAATTCCCATGGAAATACAAGAAATGTAAAATGACCTAATACCCTGTTTCCAACTCTTCCATTTACTCATCTATCCATATATATGTTTAGGAATGTAACATTGAAATAAATTCTCAAGGAAGAGAATTTCATACTAAAAATAGGTGTAGTAACATTTTGCTCATAACAGTATTTTAAATGTAGATCATTTAATGTTCTTTTAATGTGATAAAAATTAATGTATTTAGTTTGGCAACAGCTTATATGTTCAGCAAATAAGAAAATAAGCTTTCAACAAAAAGGGTTATCTCCTGAAGTAGTAATCTACTAATACATTGCACTCAAAAACAGACAATCAGAGTAATTGGGATCGTTACTGGAAGACAAATTCTTGATTCAATAATTATTGTTAAAGAAACAAATGGCTTGGACAGTAGAATGTGGAGTGGTATCCCTGGGGTATTATGTAAGCTAGATATTGAAAAGCCATACAAACATGTTAATTGGGATTGTTTGCAATTCTGATTGGAAAGGTTTGGATTTGGTGAAAAACAGCAAAAATTAATTTGGAATTGCATTTCAACCATTCAGTTCTCCATTATAGTATACAGCAACTCAGACAGATTCTTTAAAAGTTTGAGGGGATTGAGGCAAGGCAAAAATATTTTTGTACTTACATTTTGCCTGACATTCTCTAATTACCTTGCAACCTTGTCTTCAACTTCATGTGATTCTACTCAATCCAATGTGCCAATTGTGTTCAAAATGGTTGTTTACAAAGCATTTTTCAGTGTCGGGGTCTTATTGAGGTTCAAGGTTGGAGGAGGCAATTGAGGAGTTATGGAATTTTCACACTTCCTCTTTACTAATGACACCAAAAAATTTTCCAATGCAAATCCAGAACAGCTAGGATACCCCTGATGCCTCCTCATTTGTTTTGAAGCAGTTTCAAGTTTAGAAATAAATTAGGGAACCAGTGCCAGTGGGTGTAGGAAGAGAACAATAAAATTGAGTTAGCCTCAGTAGTGGGCCGTAAAGTAGGTAATTTCAAACTACCTTTTAGTTCTTCCTTAAAAATTGAGCAATTTGGAATGCCATTATTGACAGGAAGGCTTGCTGGGTGGGAAAAGTTGTATCTTTCAAAAGGTGGGAAGGGTCACTCTCAGCAAAAACACATTATCTTCCCTTCCTAGGTATGTCATGTAACTTGTCACTATGCCAATTCATATGGTAAATAGGGTGGAAAAACTCCAAAGAGATTTTCTGTGAGAGGGACAGGAGATGCCTTTAAATTCAATCTGGTAGACTAGGATGTGGCATATTCTCCATTGAAGAAGGGAGATTTGGGGATTCATAAATTGAGTACATTTAATCAAGCCATTTCAGGGAAATGGCTATGAAGTTTTGGAGTTAAGAAGTAGCACCTTTGGAGAAGTGTTATTTTAGTGAAACATGGAGATACATGGCAGGTTGGTCTACGAAATGTGTTAGAGGAGGGTGGAATGCCTTTTCTATTATTATTATTTTTTAATAATGTAGGGAACCTTTATAAAGGAGGCCTTTTGTCTCCTTTAACCAGTAAAACCTACAGGCAACCTAAATATTAAATTTATTATTGGAAATGGCTCTTGTGTTCACATTTGGCCTGATCATGGTGTGAGGATTGCCCCCTCAAGGATCTCTTTCATGAGCAGTTTAGATTGGCAGTGGATAATAATACATCAATAGTACTTAACCAAGAAAAAAAAAGGATGCATCTATAGTCATGTATCTCACAGATAATCAAGGTACTTGGCAATGTAATCTTAAATTCACTTAGTTCCTCCAGGGTTGAAAATTAGAGTATGTAGAGAATTTCTTTAATCTAATTGTATTCTAACTTTCCATCTACTCAACAAGAGGATCAGCTACGTTGGCATTTTACTAAGAAAGAAAACTTTGAAGTTTGCCCATGTTATGACATGAAAAGATCTACATGAATATGATTCCCATGAAGGTGCATTTTGGGGTGCCAGGGTACCTCGAGAGGTTTTTTTTTTTTTTTTTTTCCCCCTTTGACAGTAACATTGGGTAAAATTTTGCAGTTGACAATCTTTGCAATCAAAATATTACAGTTGTAGATTGGTGTTGTATGTGCAAGAGGGGTGAAGAGTTGAAGCCATCACTTTGATGGAGGATCTTCAGAAATTCAGCACTAAATTAGATTCTGGATGAGACCTTGAAGAGGGTTTGATGTTTAAGGGTTTAAGTGGATATAGTTGAATAAAAGATTGGATCTTTAATATGTTTGATGGCTTTGGTATTAAAAATGAATAGAATGAGAGCAAAGGAAGATAATTGCTAGGCAATCTCACCTAGGTTTTCTTAAGTAATCACACTTATGTGGAACAAGGCAATCACACCCTCAAAGCTTAAATAAGCTGTTGGAATTTTATTAAAATCAATTTCACTACAAATGCTATTGACAACGATAAAGCCTCTATATAGGCTATAGCTACATCCTTTCTTAGAAGTAACAGGACTCTATAGAACTTATTATAGACCTTTTTTTACAGCGAAGGATAGCCCATTCCAGAAAATCTGGAATCTACCAAATTGCCCTTATTCTAACCTAAAGAAACTCAATACTTAGACTCGATAATATCTAAAGTAGACTACGAAATGTGCCAAGAAAGTCCCACATCAAAACTAGACCACAATTCTTGAATGTTGTGGAATTTAATCTTGTATTTTCTCAAACTCTTTATCATATACATTACACTTTTTATTTCATTGTTGAGACTGGGGTAATACCAATAAATTTATTAAAGTCATAGGCTTTTACAGCATTTAAGCTTGATCATAATTATGGTAGCTGTCCACCCTCTAGAAGTTAATGTAACAGTTCTAGTAATAACTTAACTCCACTATTGATTTCCATCAACACCAAGTTCATAGCTAATTATCACAAAGTAACTTGAATGATACCAACCCCCACCCCCCCCCCCCAAAAAAAAAAAAAAAAAAAAAAAAAAAAAAAAAAAAAAAAACACACACACACACACACACACACACACAGAGACACAAAAAAGGCAATGTTTTTTACAGAAAGCAATTCAGGGTGACTACTAATATGGCATGTATTGCACTTGCAAGAAGAATGAATGACAATGAGGATGATTAATCAGACTCAAAAGGAACATCCACACATACCAACAATAAGGCATCAAATACAAAATAACTACCAAGAAATCAAGAAATCAAGAAATTCTTCAACATCTTTAATAGATTTAAGAGGCCAAACCTTCTGAATCCAATTACCCACAAGCTGGTTAACTAGAAATGACAAAATATATGAAAAAATCTGTAAGAAAGAAAGACCAGTTCTCATCCTAGAACAACCACTGGATAAAAAGATGGTCCATTTGAATCTGCTTAGTCTTTGCCCAACTCATTCTTAATCAAAAGAAAAGCTCGATTTCTTTCAATAAGATAATCAACTGATAAAAATCTATCCAGTGCCACAAACATGTTGAGGAGAAAGATCTTCTAAGGCTCTTTATATTTCCAGATCAGCCTGGAAATACCTCAATTCCCAACCAAACAAGAACTAACCCACACCTATTTTGTCTGGCTGCATGCCCAACTATTAATTCATGACCTTAAAGCGTAATGACAACACTTGTGAACTACCACCACTGACTTAAGCCTTATATAAAGGCTATGGATCCTGAATAAATAAAAAAATGTTCTAGATGTTGCCTAACCAACTTTATGCAAAACAAGATCTTGAAGACCATTGTAAAAACTAGCTTGCCAACACTTTTTATCTAATAGTGCTACACACTCACAGCTTAGAAATTAATCATTACATGAATATGCTAAAGCCAGTTATTTGAAAAAACTAATTATTTACCTAGGCCATACACAAATACCCTAGTGTAAAACAACCTAACTAGGCTAAAAAATTGGTCTATGTGCAGACCATAAAAGATTGCACTAACCCTCTGAACAAACCTCTACTCTTTTCACATCCACACACCTTAGAACATGATCATTACATGAATATGCTAAAGCCAGTGCTTTGAAAAAAACTAATTATTTAACTAGGCCATACACAAATACCCTAGTGTCCAACAACCTAACTAGGCTGAAAAATGGTCTATGTGCAGACCATTAAAGATTGGCCTAGCCCTCTGAACAAACCTCTACTTTGTTAACAAACAGTTCTTCTTGACAACTGCAAGTGGAAAAGGTACTAAATTTGAAATCTAAAACTCAATTGGTGAATTACACAATAACTTATGCATCAAGATATAACCCGGTAAAGCACCATACTTAAAAAAAGTTACTTTCTATCTGATGTAACTGTTATAGAATAAGAACTAAACGAAACAAATGAACAGAAAAGGACCAAAAAATAAGCAGCACAAAGAATTGATATATTCTAGCTACAAAAAATCAAAGTAACAACTGAATCAGAAACTACAAAGAACCCAAAACAGATCAATTTAATTTTAGCACTGATTAGAAAGTTGGCTTTATTTGATAGCAGCAGTAGAAACAAGCACAAAAATAAACACATACACTTCAATAAAAATGTGCATTCACATGAAAACAACTGAAATAATTGAAGTTCATATTGATCATCATCAAGTTTTGGAAAAAGTTGGGCATATAAGCATACCATGTTTCTAAGCAGCAAAACCCGAGTAGGCGACCCATTAAAGCTGACGCCTTTCACCTTCTTATCCTGCTTCACCTCACTAGCATTGACAATCACCCCAGCTCGCCGGTCCGTCTTCTTCGCCATCAAAGGAGTAGTGATCCCCTGTTCCTGCTTCCCAAGCCCTTGCCCCTCTTTCCACCCCATCTTCGCCATCATCCTCTGCGCCGCGGTCATTTGCCCGCCGGCTCCAACGCCCAACCCTACCGTCTCCGACTTCTCGATCATAAACCCGTCGGCATTGCTTGGCGGCGATGGAGACCGCCGCGGCACAGCCCCGCTCATCGCCGCACGCCTCCTCCAAGCTTCTTCTCCCGATATATTCAGCCGCGAATCGCTGTAATCCCTCTCTCTTTCCCTTTCCCTTTCCCTTTCTCTTTCCCTCTCCTCCTTCTCCCTCCTCTCTCTCTCCTCCTCCTCCTGCCGCCGCCGATAGAGCTCCCTCCTCACCTCCGCCTCCATCGCCCTCTTCTTCCTCTCCCTCCTGTACTCCTCGTAGTCATTCGGCCTCGCCGGATCGTACTCCTCGATCACCGACGACGTCACCCCAACCAATGCCGGCTGCGCCGAGTCTTCCTGCATCAGCGATGGCATTGCCGAAGCCGAAAACGACGTCACGCTCTTCGGCTGCGCCGCCAGTGCCGGATTGGGGGTTTTGGGCTTGGTTTGAGATTTGAGAATGGTCTGCGGCGGAGCGAAGACCGAAGAGGACTTACGGAGAGTCGGCGGAGCCATCTTGGCGCTGCTGGACCAGACGGTGGTGTTGCTGGGCTTGTCTTCGTCGGCCGAAGAGGGTGGAGGGAGGTCTCCATACAACCCACCTAGCATTTCGACACGTGTGGCTCTGGAAAACCCTAGCGAAATCGAAATTTTTTTTTACACTGTCAAAGTAGTAGTAGTATGATAATTAGAGAAACAAAGAGTTGGGGAATTTCTCATTGAAAAGGTGGGAGCTTTGGGTTTTGAATTATTAGAGATTTATGC
This sequence comes from Quercus robur, assembly GCF_932294415.1. Lineage (NCBI taxonomy): Eukaryota > Viridiplantae > Streptophyta > Magnoliopsida > Fagales > Fagaceae > Quercus > Quercus robur. Next base: position 64,116,121 of record NC_065538.1, on the reverse strand, counting down.
GGCAGTAAAAAGTAGCAGGCTTGATTTGAATCGAAATGGGTGCGTGATGTTATGTGAGAGTATGAGATTAGCTTAAATTAGGGGTTTTTTTTTAACATATATTTTTTCTTTTTCACAATGGAATTAGAGTCTGTTGGGCATTTTATTTAATTTATAAAACTTTTATTTACAACTTCTTAAAATTTTTGCTTTTTTATATTTTAATTTAATACAATTTTAGTAAAAAAAAATATTCAATAAAAAATTAAATAAGCTATTCTCAACAATTTTTTTTAATTGGTCTTGCCTATGTTTTTGTATTTAGGTTTTGTTCTCTCTTTCAATATCTAAACAAATTTTTTCTTTATTTTTTTTAAGCTCAACTTTATATGCATTCACTTAGCACAACTTTGAAGGACAAAATTATAGAAAAGATACAATAAAAGACAAAATAACTTTTTATTTTAACTGAATAAAATAGCTTCAAGATGAAAAATGATATTTATAAAATTTAAGGATGAAAAGTGTTTTATTCTATATGCATTACAAGACTAAAAGGAAAAAAAAAAAAAAAAAGTTTATAGGAAAAAAAACTCCTTTCAAAGTTTAAGTACATATAGTGTAAGTCTCTTTTTTTTCTTTGTATATAATTGACAAAAGGAATAAAGTTTTAAGTAATTTAAGGGGGTAAAAAACCTAACTTTTTCTAAAACTTAATTAGGTAGAAATCCATACAAGCTTTAAAATATCATAATTTCATAAAAATTATGATATTCAAAAAAAAAATATCATAATTTCACAACATTTTCAAATTGACCTATAAATTATAGATTGTGGAAAATTCTTATATGATGTAGTATGCTAATTTAGACATGCTACAAAATTGTTATGAACTTTTTAGGGTACCTAACTTTATTGCAAAAAATAATTGAAAAAAATATATTAAATTAAAATAAGAAATTGATGCAAAAGCTTATATTTACCACTCTAACAAAAGTCGCCTAATTAAAATAAATAAATAAATTCCAAAAAATAAAAATATAAGTTGTATGAGTCTTTTTGGGGGAAAATCATCATTTGTCCCTAATTTGCAAATTATACAGCAAAATACCTATGTTTTGAAACTATTTAGCAAAATGTCATTCTTTTTTAAACTGAATTTTAACAAAATCGAGTTACAGGTAGAATTCAACATTAGCAATATCGAGTTTTATGCATATTTTGCCTCTAATTGTTTTTTGAAAATTTAAGTAAAACTCGACATTACTAATGTCGAGTTCCACATAAAAATATACATATAACTTGATTTTGAGGGTATCGAGTTTTACACATAACTCGATTTTGTTAAAATCAAATTTTAAAAATAGTGGCATTTTGCTAAATTGTTTCAAAATATGGGCATTTTACTGCATAGTTTGAAAATTAGGAGCAAATGCCCATTTTACCCTTCTTTTTGTGGCCATGACACATGTCATACTTTGATAGGTTAGTAACTAGACCGGATTCTTTGGGGTAGTCAAGTCTAGTACTCATATCAATGGATCACTCGTTGATCGTTATTGTTGTGTTTTTTCTCCCTAGGAAAACCCATAATATAAGCAGTGATGAGAAAAATAGCTTTTTCATGTGCAAGTAATTTAAGCTATGAAGCATATGCAAATAAATATGAAAGAAATATGTTTAGTTTGTCAAGCAAGTATTATTTGACAATATTAAAAGAATATATTCATTTAAGGTGGAGTAAAATATGGCTGCCGAACGAGATCAAAATGTTTGCCTAGAGAGCTAGCCGTAACATTTTGCCAATGAAAGTAATCAATTCCAATGCCATATAAGCAATGATCCAGCATGTCGTCCTTGCGAAACAGAGGCCAAATCTGTTATTAGGCATCCACTGTTTGAGTGTCGATACGCAGCTGAGGCTAAAGAAGTTTCTTTGTATGGTATTACCGTATTAGACTGTAAGGTAACACTGCAACCGTATTATTCATGAGGAAACCGGAATCACACCATAGCAAATATACAATGAAGTCTTGACTTTGATTCAAGAAATGGGGGCTTCACAACCACAGGTGCCAAGAGTCAAAGCAACACAAAGAGTGTTGATGGGTACCGCCACACTCTCAGGTTCGTACAAACTCAATGTTAATTATATGCGACCACAAAGTAGTGACGGCTCCAGGATTATTTTCTAGTGGGTTCAATAAGAAACATAAATTATATAAAATTTTAAACAAAAAATAAATTAAATATATCAACATCACCAAAAAAAAAAAAAAAAATCTTTAATACATAAAGTTTTACAATTGGTTTCTACGATATTTCATATTTTGAAATTGTTGCATGATATTTTCATTATAAATCTTATTAGTTACATCTGTTTCAATGTACCTAGTCAAGCAATCATTTATCAACTAATTTCCCATTTGATTGATTTATTTGAAATTTCTTAAGATCTAAATGAGCTTTTTCTAAGGTTAGCAAATTTTTAATTTTTTCCCAAATTTTAGATCAAATTGATTTGTTATTGAGATTTTTCTTTGTGTTTAAAAAGATTATGATATTGTTAAGATGATTATATTTAAATTTATTTCAGTTGGGTTTAAGGTTAGGGTGTTCAAAATTTTATTTTAAATGTGAAAACAGGAAAAAAAAATATTATAATAATTTTTTTTGGGGTTCAATTCAGGGGGTTCATTTGAACCCCCTGGGCTCCAAGTGGAGCCCCCCCACAAAGGTGAAACTATGGCTACGATGTGCCGAAGAGTGCAAGGGATTCTCCAAGTGAGTGAAATGAAAGCATTGGCAATGGAAGTTGGATTAGTTTTTGCAAATCAGATTGAATTTTATCAGGAGATTATGGAAGGAGACTATAATATAGTTTATAATGCAGCCATGGCAAATGTGTGTTTGAAATTAAAGGAATATACAAAGAAAAAACAAAATGATTAAGTAAGCAAACAGAAAAATTGATAATTTTCATGCACAATAAAATCCTTAGATAATATTTGTCTCCACATACTACAAATTTGTTCCTTGAAACAACCAAGTCTATTTTGTTCTACAAATAACAATTTTGGAAAAGACCCATAGAATTCTTGTGTTTTTAAGAAAGTTGAGAGAAAAGTTACCCTTCAAAAGGCACCCTTAGAGAGTTGCATTGGTTTATTTGAACATCCACAAGGGATTACAACCATTTAAGATATGCAATAGTTACCATGAATCTTGTAGAAATATTTATGCATAAACTGTTTTCTCCGACTTTCGACTGGTTGAACATAAGTCAAATATAAATTGGAAAAATTCGAAAGCCCATAAATTTTCCACCATTGTTTCAGGCTATCAAAAAGGAATCGAAATACTTCGACCTTTTGAATAGGAGTCAAACTCCTTAAACAACTCATCATCTTATTCAAATGCTATACTCTCTATTATATATTACAATTTATCTTGTATATACCTATATATACAACAATCCTCATTCGGTTGTCATATGCATATTTAATTTGGTTGGCATTTTATCATGAATAAAAAAAAAATGTCTTTCAACTTAAACCCCCCATTAGTGTAATTGTCTCAAGACATCAACACAGTTTATGATTGCTTGGTGCTTAAACCAAAACTATTAAGTATTGAAATTGAAAACAACATGCACATGAGAATATCCACAAAACTTAGAACTATTATGGTGTTGTGCTCTTCCCGATTTAGTGCACATTTACAAGAGAAAACCCTTTTACTCTTGCTAGAAGCAGCACCACTTCTATGTTCACGAAAGTGAAGTTCCATTTTATGTCTTTGTCACACAAACATTTACTCTTTATGAACTTCATTAAAAGTATAAAACTCTTCCTTTATAACATCATAATGGACAACACTAATCCATTCTAAATGAGACACAAATTTTAGTGCTTTACTAACCACGAATCAATATCTTGTTGTTACCATTTAAATCTCTTAAATTAAATCAATTCAAAGTTGGGTTCCCACTATTGGTGATTCTTTTAATATAAAAATTTTAGTCTCATTCCATTGGATGTTACCCTTGCTAAGTCTCAAGACTCACTTTAGTAAAAGGACTATTTTACTTTAAGAATTTATGCAGGCAAGGGACTAGTCCAACCACATTTACTTGTCTTGGGCTTTTAAGTCTACACTCACATTATATACAACTCATGTACACTATATGCATTGCGGTTCACCATTGCAGTACAAGGAATGGCTTACTATAGTCGTCGCCACGACACTTTATCCAAACCTTAGCCATTTTCTTTCCTTGTCCATTACAAGTTACAACCAATACTTTTAATTTAATTCTATAGTAGAGTAAGAAATAATCTTATATCTTTAATGCTTACACATATCACCCCCATATGTAGTGAATATCCAACCAAACATAGATTTTATGACCCACATAAATAATATAATTAACAATTGAATACTTTATTTAATAGATATTCATCACTCTTTAATGGTTTTCTAGTAATCAACCTCAAGTTTTAAATTCCTCAAGTTTTACTTATAATTCTACTTAATTTTCATGTATTTTGGAATTACAATGTGATTGGATATATGTACATGAGTCTTGGTCAAATTTGTTGTGAAGAGTTGTGACCAAGTCGTGCTCGCAAGATTCAAGCCTTGCATGCAAGATGGGCACATGGCAAATAAAGGAGAGACCTTTTTCTGTGTAAATCACGACCAAGTAGCACTCGCTATTTGCTCGAGGACAAAATCTAGCAGTCATTCTTATCACCTAGGCCAATTCATTCCAATCAATTTCAACCCATTCCAATATGCATGTACTATGTGAGAAACCCTAGAGATCAAATTGTGAGAGCAACAGTGTACTGATCCCTTTGTTTGTGTGTGTGTGTGTGTGTGAGACAGAGATAGAGATAGAGACAGAGACAGAGAGAAGCAATGTTCCTTGAGTGAATCTCTACTATTCTCTTTTTTCTTTCCCTTCCAAAATCTCCATAGCTTGAGAGGGGATTATACAAACACTCCATATTACCTTTGAGTGATTTTTGGTGATTGATTGATGTTGGAAATGATTAGAGAAGTAATACCATAGATCCAAGAGGACTTGGTGCTTATTGTTGATCACTCAACATGTGGACTCTAGAGACTAAATGAAAAAAGAACTCAGAATAATCAGTTGTTAGTTAGAGTTTAGAGGGCTCAAGTATTATGGTTGCTTTAGGCTTAGAAGGTCTATTGTAAACTTATACTGCAACTATTCACTAGTGGAGATTTGACAATGGTGTCATAGAGACTAGAGAGTTTTGTGTGTGTGTGTGTGTGTGTGTAGAGAACTCCAACTTTTCTCTTTGAAAACAACTTCAGTGTTTTTGTGTGGTTTGTATTTTTTGGTCTACTTTTCATATTGCTTCATTTTCTTTAGTTGATATATTATTATGCATGCAATATGAAATTGATTACTCACTTATATTGGGACTAATGTTAGTTTAGGTTAAAAGTGAATTTTCAATAGAGAAGTATTTAGGTAGTAAATTTTGATAGAGAATAGACCTTCAACAAGACAACTTAATCTAGGTGTATTTAGCTAGATCATAGCCCTTTTTCTTTACCCAAATGGCTAATACAATATCGATAATGTTATAGAAATTTTCAAGCAGGAATCAGCAAAGTAATGAAGTATGGTTTGTTAACCTATTAGTTATATTAAGATCATTAAGAGCAAGATAATCAAGAAATAAGAAAGACAAAGTTGTACTCCTTGTAGTTGGTTCGTGTTAATATCAGACTTGGTATAAGTATGTCGATCCATCCCATATCAGGGTATGAAAGTTTTCTCTCAACAATGGAATTTTGTTGAGGGTTTGTACACAACTTAATTGATAAATAATACCTTGAGATTGATAAAAAGATTTCATCATAAACTTTGTAGCATTATAAGATCTAATGGTTTTTATTTGAGATCAAATTGCCTCTTGTTAGGTTCATATTTTTATGTAATTGGCATATCCTATGACAAAATGCACTTTACTTGTATTTGAGTAAATCTAAGTACCATTACAAGTGGTTACATTGAAGATATAGAGATTAATTAAGAATTGCTAAGAAAAGTTGAATCTGCAGGTCACGATACCTCCTCGATTCCTATCGATCTATCAAGACTTACTGAAGCTTGATACCTATCTTGATACCTTTCGATCTTTCAAGCTTATGGGATTTCTGATATAACCTACAACGTTTTAATTCTATTGGTTATTTGTTTATGGGTTTGTACAATCCTTATTGGACTAGAAAAGTCTAAGGTTTGTGTAAACCTAATTGGAATAGGAAAGCTCATTAAAAAAGCCCATTAAGCTCCTATTTAAATAAGGAGGTGGAAAAACAAAACCTTAACCCTAGAAAGTTTTATAAGGTTTTCTTTTTGAAACCCTAATCTCCTCCTACAGAAGAAAGAGATATTGATGCGTATCTTGTACGCCTTTGGGTTCTGTAACTAAGCAAAGTCTCTAGTACCAACATTGAAGATTTTATTGGTGTTTCTCTCTAAAGGTACTACAAAATCAACTACAACAATCAAAGGGTTGTTGTGGAGTTAGTCATATGTTGGGATCCGTACAAAGAAGTTAGTCACAGATTAGAGATTTAAGCAGCAAAGAAAAGAAGTCTGCTACAAGATCAAGTCCAATTGGGTATAGGAGCGAAGGTTCAACTGTAGATTGGTATTTTGGGATAAGCTAGTAGTGGTAAGATCCCTTATACGTGTAACCACTTGATTATTGATTAGTGGATTCTTGGGAGTGGTGACCTTAAATTCACCCAGTGGGGTTTTTCCTTGTAAGATGTTTTCCCCATTCATCAACAAATTATTGTGTTATTTATTTTTTGCTGCATATTAGTTATTTGGTGATTTTTTTGTGCCTCCATGATTTGCATGTGATTTGACTTAATTAATCAACTTAGGTAATTTGATATTTTAACTCAACACCTCTCAACCATAAAACAAAAATTTATTAACATTGATTGACATTCAGATTTAAATCTTAAAAGGTAAAGTCAAGTTCACCTAGTCTAATCATCAACAATAGTCAAGAAAAATTTATAGCCTTCAACAATGTGAATTGAAAAGGGACCCTAAATGTCAATATGAATAATTCAAAAACAAAAAGAACAATCCATAGTATGCTCTCTATTTGGAAAAGGTAATTGTTTCTAACATAAATATGTACCTAAACATAAACTTGTTTTTTGAACATGTGAAAGAAATTAGATATTTTTTGTCCAAAATACACTATTGGTCCCTCAAGTTTAATTAGTGAGTACAATTGGTCTCATAAATTTCAAATGAGCACTATTAATTCCTCAAGTTTTAAAAATGAGCATTGTAAATTTTGTTAACTATCATTATTGTAACTAGTATGTAACCCTTACTTACGCACGAGCATAATGAATTGTAATAGTACTATTGATGTTAGCTTGAGTTATAAAACGTATAGGATATTAGTTCGGCTAGGATATTTGGAGGTACTAAAATATTTTTTTCTTACAATTTTCAAGATATTGTTTATGCCAAGTTTCTCATTACATTTATATTATGTATATAATTTCGAAAATCATTATTGAATACTACATATACAATATTAATTCATAATCACTGTCAATGAAATTCTACTAAATACCAAAAAAAAAAAAAGAATAAATTGGTCCAATAATATTTCCTAAATTGAATGGAGATAGGTGCATGAGATTGTTCAGTTTAATTACAATTTGTTACGTTCAAGATCTTGACATACAAAATATCTTAATAGAAAAAGTATAAAAAATATATTCATTTGTTCAGAGAAAAAATAACAGCAACAATCTAAACAATTTAATTTGTATGGAAAGCTAACAAAAGCAGAATTTATTTTTAAATCTAATTAAATTTTTTCTAAGCATTAGTGTTATATATATATATATATATATATAAACTAGTTAGTAATAGACCGTATATAGTCATGGTATATGTAGGGTCACGTTCCGAAACGAACCATAATAGTTGTTGTGTCAGGACGTGAATGGGCCCATACAATATCATTTGTAGAGAGTGGGATCAAAAGGCTAAGTCGTGTTTACCCGGCGGTGGTTTTTGTTAAGGTGTTCTTACATGGCTCAGGTGTATTCACCTCAGGAACCCTCTTTTTCCTAGTGGGACTCCCCTCTTTAGGATACATATTTTTTCTTTTATACTCGCATGCGTTCAATTTCCTTCGTCCACGTGTAGGGTCGACCTTTCCAAGACTGATACTTGTCCCATCAGTCCCAAACCCAAGTCGTTGGGAGTAGTTGATAAAGTTAAAGGATATGGCTCTGTTAGGTGCAAAACTCAGTCTGGGAAAGGCAGTAAGGGCAGCCTTTCCTAGATATTTCAGATTTTCTTTTAAGATTGTCCCTATGCCGCTTTTGCCCCCTCTTCTTGGTGGAGCTCTGGGCCAGCCGAGGGCTGCACCGTCCTCGGCCACTTTTCTGGGCCCATTTGTGCTTTGTGCTAATGAGCTTGGACTACCACCTTCTTCGGCTTGGGCCTTAAAGTTTCCCGTGAACAAGTGGGCCTGACCCATACATTGTTGGGCCCCACAATAGCCCCTCAAAACCCTGCTGTCCGACCTCTTGGTTGGAGAGAGGGGTTTTGGTTACTCCAAGCCTTTATTACGGCTCAATTAATTCGACCCTTCCCTGGCGTTGGCAATTCTCCGAATGCCCAAGAAACGCTCCGATCTACGAGATATCCTTCTTGATTTAGCATTTATACGTTCTGTCTGTTTGGCTACCCGAAGTAGGTCTTTAATGTTTTCCCTTCACGAGACCTCTCAAATTCGATGGCTACTGATAACGTGGGGGAGCGAAACAGGCGCGTTCTTGCTGGCAGATTTCCTTGAAGACCTGAACACATTTAATGTCATCCTCTTCGTCCCTTATATAAAGAGGGTGGACATGAGTTGTTTCTTTCATATGTGAATCCCTTAATCCCCCCAAAAAACTGAAGTCCTTAGATTCCTCCCAGAATTCACATTTACCCTCTGATTATACCTCGACTCGTAATACGTTCGCCACAGTCATAGGTGATGAAGAAACCTTCTCCCTCCCAAAAATACCTTGTTCTGGCCAAGCTCGAGATGGCTCGGTCGGGGCAAGGATGGCGGAGACTTAAGATTTGTCTTGCCTACCTTTCAGTCAAAATCCGAAGCAGGAACTCGTCACGTCGCACCTTTGACGTGACTGAGCCGAGGACACACAGCATCATCACCACTCGCTCTCTCATGAGCATATCTAATGTGGTACCAGTGTGCTAGGAGTCAAGACTGGGGCAGGGACTAAATGCCCCTGCTTCTTCCTCTCTTCGTTCACTGGTGCCACCCTTTACTTTTCTTTCTTCTTCTTTCCACCACCAGCTCCATTCTGGGGCTTTTCCTTCTCTCTCGTTTGCTCCTTTCTCCTTCTTTTCATTTCTTCCCTCTTCTTCTCCTCCTTCTCTTGCTCATGTCCTCCATCTTCCTCATTCATCTCCTCCATCTTCTGCTCATGTCCTCCATCTTCTTCTTCCCTTGTGCTCTTTGGTGACAAGAGCTTGCTGAAGTACTTCCATGTGTTCCAATTCTTCTTCCTTCTCCTTCATCTTTTTCTAAAAAAAGCTCTTCTCCTGATACAAGCAGTACTGAGGCAGAGATTGGAGAAGTTTTGAAGGCGAGTTTAAAGGGCACCTGATTGTTTACTTATCTGTATTGCAGTGGTTATTGCTGCTTCGGCAGTTCACCTTTTGTAGAGGCCATTTTAAGCCCTTCTTTGTACGTTGTAACAATTTTCCATATTAATAAAAGTTACTATTCATTTATTTCGCATGTTCTGTTTTTATGTTTTATGAGTTTACACATGCTGCTCGGCACAATAATATAGCATTTGAATTAATGACAACTAAGGCTGAAATATTTGTTAATAAAAAGGTGTCACCATAACTTTAATAAAATTATTTAACATAGCAAAGCCGACCAGTGAGGAACGAAACTCACCTTAAAATTAGCCAAGATGAGGACTAAGTGCTCGATACAGTGTAGGAAATAACTATCCGAGGACGTTTCAATCGCCAAATGGATAGTTTCCTTAGGTTAATGAAAGTTGGGTCGTTTCGCCATCTTTTTAACACACTGGCTTTAACCTTTTACAGTATCTGAGCCGAGAACCCTCCCCATTCGAGTAGTCGGTTTCCCAAAAGGCTTGAGTCCGAGGACTTCGTAACACCTGGGTTCTGTCTTAAACTTAGATTTTCTCAGTACTTGGTTTCCCCATAGGCTTGGGTCCGAGGACCATACAAGGCCTAGGTTCTGTCCAAGACTCTTTGAGTTCAGTTTCTCCCTTTCCTCAGGTATTTCTCGAGGTGCCGAGCAGGAAGTTGTCCTCGGCAACAGTTATTCCTCGGGGTGGGCCATTGCCCCTGAGCCCCCATGCAGAACAGGCCTGGGTCGCGAATTCACTTGGCCCACAACTTAAAGGGTATTTACGTAGTTTTTTGGTTACGTAGTACTTTTTGGCGTCCCAATGTTCGAGGTGCACCTTCCAGAGACTCTTTTAATCCCCTGGTTGCAGGTGGCGTTGGAGATTGAGCTTACGCCATCTTGTCTGTAGCGTTCCTTGGGACACTGCGTGAATTAAATGCCACCACCTTATCTCTTTAAATAAATAGGAGAGAAAGTTACTTCATCCTCACACCAATTCTTTGGTTTTCTCCCAAATCACAGCTCCTATACTCAGTGCTGTCCTCCCTTAGCACAATATGTCTGAGGCAAGGGTTGGGAAGAAGGAAATCTCTCCGCCATCGAAGCGCCGTGCCCTTATGAGACTTAAAATGGTGAGGTATGGGCACAGGAAGCATAAGTTCAAGAGAGTACTCCATTTCAATCGAGGGGAAAGGATGTCTCTCCCTCTTTTAGTCAAAATCCGAAGCAGGTTCTGCTCACGCCAGAACTTTGGTGTGTCAGAAGAAAGATTCTCCGCCATCATCACCTCTGCCTTGTGGCGGGCGAATATTTAGAGAAAGCCCCTCAACTTCCAACTCCCTGCACCTTTCCTTCAGCGGTGTCAAGCTCAAGTTGGGTCTCTTTTGCTGTTTGAGTTGTGGGCAAGTGAAAGCATTGAGGAAGAACAAGGTCTCGGAGCTGTAGCCAACCTCTCCTCTGATCTACTTCCTCGGCTTTACTTTATTCTCTTGTACATTCCTTTCTTTTTGGTTATGTAGTCAGCTTTGACACAAACTGATTCTAGCTTTTCATTGTACGCTATACTATTTCTTTGTTTTAGTAAAAAATGGAGATTTCTTTACTTGTTTTGAATGTTGTTCCTTTGACAACACTACTTTGTGAGTGGGTGTGCTCCACGCGTGTGTTCCTCCTCGGCGGTATTTAAAGCAAGAACTCTTAAAACACAATTCAACCAATTCTAATCTACCGACACTATCAAGCATAATAATAATAACTAATAATAAGCTAAACTTAGAAAACTAACCGAGATAACGGTTGAACGTTCTGTAATAAGCGCAAGAGTACTGTCTGAGAACGACGAATTCTAAATAATTCATCCGAGGGAGTGACCGAGCATTGCATGACTTCGTTTATGCTTTTGGGAAACACGTTACTCCATTCCATGCTGGTCCCTTTAGTGTTGAGGATCTGAGGGCAAACTAGAGAATCCATGTAACGCAGTTTTTCCTTTAAGTAGTTGGTTTCCCCAGAGGCTTGGGTCCGAGGACTATACAAGGCCTTGGTTCTGTCCAAAACTTGTATTCTCTTTTAAGTAGTTGGTTTCCCCAGAGGCTTGGGTCCGAGGACCATACAAGGCCTTGGTTCTGTCCAAAACTTGTATTCTCTTTTTAAGTAGTTGGTTTCCCCAGAGGTTTGGGTCCGAGAACCATACAAGACCTTGGTTCTGTCCAAAACTTGTATTCTCTTTTTAAGTAGTTGGTTTCCCCAGAGGCTTGGGTCCGAGGACCATACAAGGCCTTGGTTCTGTCCAAAACTTGTATTCTCTTTTTAAGTAGTTGGTTTCCCCAGAGGCTTGGGTCCGAGGACCATACAAGGCCTTGGTTCTGTCCAAAACTTGTATTCTCTTTTTAAGTAGTTGGTTTCCCTAGAGGCTTGGGTCCGAGGACCATACAAGGCCTTGGTTCTGTCCAAAACTTGTATTCTCTTTTAAGTAGTTGGTTTCCCCAGAGGCTTGGGTCTGAGGACCATACAAGGCCTTGGTTCTGTCCAAAACTTGTATTCTCTTTTTAAGTAGTTGGTTTCCCCAGAGCCTTGGGTCCGAGGACCATACAAGGCCTTGGTTCTGTCCAAAACTTGTATTCTCTTTTTAAGTAGTTGGTTTCCCCAGAGGCTTGGGTCCGAGGGCCATACAAGGCCTTGGTTCTGTCCAAAACTTGTATTCTCTTTTAAGTAGTTGGTTTCCCCAGAGGCTTGGGTCCGAGGACCATACAAGGCCTTGGTTCTGTCCAAAACTTGTATTCTCTTTTAAGTAGTTGGTTTTGAAAGTTCAATAACGTGTACAAAAACACTTTTGAACGTTTAGACCCCCAAAAACCAATTTAATCAACACATGCAATATGTTAAACAACTAGTGTGCGGAAACTTAACATATGCTATAACACGGAATTGATTAAACAACTATCTAAGCCACATCAAAAATAAACCACAGCAGATTAATGTAAAGGCAGAGATAGAGAGGAAGGAAGATGCAAACACAGCGATAACACCAGATATGTTATCGAAGAGGAAACCGAAGACCTCGGCGAAAAACCTCTCCGCCGCCCTCCAAGCGGTAATCAATCCACTAGAAAATACAGTTGGGATACAAGGACAGCAATAGACCCTCCAAGCCTAATCTACCCAATGCACCTAAGCCCTCCAAGCTTCTTGCTCCAACGAGGTTGCGCCGAACCTTTTTCTTTTCTAGCTTTCCGGATTCCGCTACTACACCGTAGCATCAACCAATAAAGATTGGCTCCTTCCTAACTGCTTCCCAGAACTCCAAACGTCTGTCTCACAGGGATGATAATGGTGAGAACCAGGTTTGGTATAAAGGTCTCTCAAGGATTTGACAATGGAGAGGAAGAGAGTGAGGGATTTTGATGAGACTCTAAGGTAGAGATTGTGGGTAAAACAATCTGGTTTTTCTTTAGGGTTTCTCTCTCAAAATTCTCTCTGGAAGCTCTCTTTCAATCGTGGGTTAAAAGGGTATTTATACTGAAGAGGAGTGGAATGCGAAACGTCAGGTTTTTCCAAAACAGGGGTGGCTCGCGGCTTGACCTCGCGGCTTGACTAAGTCGCGAGTTCCAGTCGCGAGTTAACCGTATGGCCAGTTGTCCTGTTTTGTCCTGTAGTGCTCCAGCTAGCATGACTGTTCATCTTCCAGCATGCTTGGCACGTGTGCAGATTCTGGCGGGTTGAAGCCGCGAGTCCAGTCGCGAGTCCCAGCCGCGACTCTCTGTTTTCTTGCACACTCTTGAGCAATCTTCACACTATCTCACTCACTACCCTTACAACAATCCCACCTAAATACAGGGTTACTAAATGCTGAATTACAAGCAAATTTGGCACGGAATAAAGCCAATTAGATGGTTGAATAAATTCAACCTTACAGGTTTTCCCAGAGGCTTGGGTCCGAGGACCATACAAGGCCTTGGTTCTGTCCAAAACTTGTATTCTCTTTTTAAGTAGTTGGTTTCCCCAGAGGCTTGGGTCCGAGGACCATACAAGGCCTTGGTTCTGTCCAAAACTTGTATTCTCTTTTAAGTAGTTGGTTTCCCCAGAAACTTGGGTCCGAGGACCATACAAGACCTTGGTTCTGTCCAAAACTTGTATTCTCTTTTTAAGTAGTTGGATTCCCCAGAGGCTTGGGTCCGAGGACCATACAAGGCCTTGGTTCTGTCCAAAACTTGTATTCTTTTTTTAAGTAGTTGGTTTCCCCAGAGGCTTGGGTCCGAGGACCATACAAGACCTTGGTTCTGTCCAAAACTTGTATTCTCTTTTAAGTAGTTGGTTTCCCCAGAGGCTTGGGTCCGAGGACCATACAAGACCTTGGTTCTGTCCAAAACTTGTATTCTCTTTTTAAGTAGTTGGTTTCCCCAGAGGCTTGGGTCCGAGGACCATACAAGGCCTTGGTTCTGTCCAAAACTTGTATTCTCTTTTTAAGTAGTTAGTTTCCCCAGAGGCTTGGGTCCGAGGACCATACAAGGCCTTGGTTCTGTCCAAAACTTGTATTCTCTTTTAAGTAGTTGGTTTCCCCAGAGGCTTGGGTCCGAGGACCATACAAGGCCTTGGTTCTGTCCAAAACTTGTATTCTCTTTTAAGTAGTTGGTTTCCCCAGAGGCTTGGGTCCGAGGACCATACAAGGCCTTGGTTCTGTCCAAAACTTGTATTCTCTTTTTAAGTAGTTGGTTTCCCCAGAGGCTTGGGTCCGAAGACCATACAAGGCCTTGGTTCGGTCCAAAATTTTTATTCTCTTTGCATTTATTTATCTTCCGAAGGTTTGGCTCCTCGAATAAGGTGGGGGAAGCTAGCCTGATGTTTGAAGCCCCTAGACTTGCCCATGTCATTGACACCGTGGAACGTAGCCCCTAGTAGGAACTTGTGTTGGAACGTAGCCCCTAGTAGGAACTTGTGGAACGTAGACCATACAAGGCCTTGGTTCGGTCCAAAATTTTTATTCTCTTTGCATTTATTTATCTTCCGAAGGTTTGGCTCCTCGAATAAGGTGGGGGAAGCTAGCCTGATGTTTGAAGCCCCTAGACTTGCCCATGTCATTGACACCGTGGAACGTAGCCCCTAGTAGGAACTTGTGTTGGAATAGCAACAATGTATTGCCGGTGATAAAGGCACCCTCGTAGTCCCTTGTTCGACAGAAACTCAACTTCACCACCGTTCGAGCTAACATGCAAGCCTCCCCACAGACGGCGCCAATTGTAGGGTCACGTTCCGAAACGAACCATAATAGTTGTTGTGTCAAGACGTGAATGGGCCCATACAATATCATTTGTAGAGAGTGGGATCAAAAGGCTAAGTCGTGTTTACCCGACGGTGGTTTTTGTTAAGGTGTTCTTACATGGCTCAGGTGTATTCACCTCAGGAACCCTCTTTTTCCTAGTGGGACTCCCCTCTTTAGGATACATATTTTTTCTTTTATACTCGCATGCGTTCAATTTCCTTCATCCACGTGTAGGGTCGACCTTTCCAAGACTGATACTTGTCCCATCAGTCCCAAACCTAAGTCGTTGGGAGTAGTTGATAAAGCTAAAGGATATGGCTCTGTTAGGTGCAAAACTCAGTCTGGGAAAGGCAGTAAGGGCAGCCTTTCCTAGATATTTCAGATTTTCTTTTAAGATTGTCCCTATGCCGCTTTTGCCCCCTCTTCTTGGTGGAGCTCTGGGCCAGCCGAGGGCTGCACCGTCCTCGGCCACTTTTCTGGGCCCATTTGTGCTTTGTGCTAATGAGCTTGGACTACCACCTTCTTCGGCTTGGGCCTTAAAGTTTCCCGTGAACAAGTGGGCCTGACCCATACATTGTTGGGCCCCACAGTATATATATATGATTATGTTTTTTATGATTCATTTATATTGAATTTCCCGTTTTCTACATTGAATTAATTCACTTGGCATAAGATGATTATGTGTGTATATATATATGTATATATATGATTTTTAAAAAAAATTTATGCCAAGTTCAAAAAAAAAAAAAAAAACTCTCACTTGGCATAAAAATTAAAGAAACTTACATTAGTGAGACATGTGGCACAAAACTAACTCTAATTAAATTCCAATTTGAGACACATGGAAAATTTTCATTAAAAATGTATATAAACTCAAATGACACATCCGAAACACATAATCCCCACACTTGATCTTATTCCTAATGGGTTACCCAAATATGAAATCCCCAATTAAAAAAAATTGTTGTTATATGTGAAATTGTTTTCCATCTTTGTGTGTTCTTGTTGCTTCTTCCTCTCATCTCCTTTCACAACACAACTCAAGAAAGCAAAAGAAAGATATTGGCATTGAGTATGGTGGTGTGAGTAGTTTATGAATATGAAGGGAAATGTTTGTTATATTGCCTTTGCCCCTGAGTATGGTGCAGGCGGGGGATATTCAAAGAAGTATGACGCGTATAAATTTAGACCATCATTATTAGTTGTAATTGTCTGGCTGTGCCTACTTCAAGTGACAAATATACTTTGAGGCACAATACGACAACGCTTGTGAATAATCCATGAGTATTTTAAGGAATAATAATTAGCAATCTTTTCATGAAATTTAGTATAGTGATATAGATCATTTGGTTCATCTTTGTGAATGAGAAAAGTAAACTAAAAAGAACAATATGATTCACATTGGATGGATTTCAACTATGCAATTTTGCTCTTTGTTATGATGCTGGAATAACCCAACCATTACAAAATTTGTATGATATTTCGTGTGTAGCCGTAGTTAAGGAGAAATTCAAAATATTGACCCTAATCATAATGTGTTTTAGATTGAGGATTTTAGAATTTGGGAGGTTTGATTTGCGTAATCTGTTAGAAATCAAGTGAAGTGTGGGGATTATGGATTTCTAATGTGTCATTTGAGTTTTTGTAATTTTTTAAATATAAAAAATGTCACATCATTTTAAAATATGACATATCACTGCTCTTTTAGCCACGTAAGTATTGGCACTAACGACAGTTAAAAAAATGACTAATAATGCTCATTTTTGAAAATTGAAAAACCAATTGCGTTCATTTGAAACTTGAAGACCAATTGTGCTGACTAAGTAACCTTCGGGGGACCAACTGTGTATTTTAGCCTGAAAAATATCTAATTTCTTTCATTTGTTCAAGATACAAGTTTATGTTTAAGTGCATGTTAATGTTAGATAAAATTATTATCTTAATTGTATATAACAACTAATTAAGTGCAAGTTGATGACTTTATAATTTGAAGTTACTCGTAAAAGTTTAAATTCTTTGGTATATAAGCTGATACCATTTATTGTAATATTTGTTTTCATTAATAATAATCCTACTAATAAATCCGTTAAGAGCAATTTACTATATATCATTCAAATTTCAGTCATGTAATTTTATTAAGAAGGGCACAATAATAATTTATTCTATATCATTCCACTTTTCAATTCTCTCTAGTAAGCACACATGATGTAAAATAATTTTTTTTTAATCCTCACAACATTTTCCATATCCCAATCAGTGAGAGCAAAGGTAGGTTATAGGCTTAACCTTTAAAACTTTCATCTACTCTTCTTATTATCTTTAATTACTCGGAAAAAATAAGGCTATAGTAAAGTCTTGGAATATGGGGCCCTTTGATAGCAAAAACAACAAGATTCTAGACATATCACTTTTTGTATTGCTCTTCTTAATTCCCACGTCAGAAGGGGGATCTTGGGTAGTTTGAAGCAAGTTTGGCATTATGCTTGGGGTAATGTTTGACAAGGGTTGAAGTATAAGGTTATAGCAAAGTCTTGGAATATGGGACCCTTTGATAGCAAAAACAACAAGATTCTAGACATATCACTTTTTGTATTGCTCCTTAATTCCCACGTCGGAGGGGGGGATCTTGGGTAGTTTGAAGCATGTTTGGCATAATGCTTGGGGTAATGTTTGACAAGGGTTGAAGAATGCTTGGAATAATATTCGAGATTAGTACCCAATGACACAGATACTTGAGCTAAACTCTCATTTACTAGGGGGCCCGCTACATGTATAGTATTCCTTGGATGATGGGTCTAAGCAAGAGGGTGCTTGGAAATAGGTAGTCCATTGAATATTGAAGTCATAGAGTGGGAAAATAAAAGAAATTAGATGAAATGCAACTTGAGGCAAAATGGAAAAGAATTAGGGCTCTTCCTATCTCTCTTTCCTTCATGGCTCTAGTGCATGTGAGATCATTTCTCTGAAATATATTTGTTAGGTTTGAATTTTATGGGCTTAAGTTTGCAATCTTCGGGGAGAAAGATATCTATTATTACCTATGTATTAACAAATCTATTAACCTTCTGACCTGGCTCCAAACAAATGAAAAATATAATATATAATATTTTAAGATAAAAAAAAAAATGTTAACTTAATTTTATTTAACAACTAATTAAATGTAGGTTGATGATTTTATAATCTGAAGATACCCGTATAAGTTTAAAGTAGGGACAGACCTAAGGGAGGGTCCAAAGGGGCCTAGTCCCCTTAGCCTTTAAAAAAATAAATACATCGTAGGTATATTTTTAGTCTATAAAAATAAAATTTATATTCAAGCCTCTCTTTCCAGTAGTTTGGCCCCTTTCCCTCCAAAATCATTAGCCTACCCTAGCCCAGTCCAGCCCAAACCCATGTAAATGCTCAGCTCAAAACATAACAAATTTTACTTAGAAAAATACAAATAAAAATTACAAAATAAAAACCAAACTTAAAGGAAACTTTTGGATATGATGGTGAGGGAAAGCCATGGAAGAGACGAACTAAATTAGAAAAGGACAAGAGAAAAAAAAAAATCAAAGATGTAGAAAGAAGTTAAGCCAAGAATGACAATCAGAAGAAAAAAGGCGAAAATACTATTTTGGTCCTTACAATTTAGAGTCACAGTCAATTTGGTCCCTATCATTAACTCACTAACAGAAAATGCCTATGTGGCAAAATAGTTTGCATTGTTGGCGCACAATAGCGATAATAATAATATAAAATCATATAATTAAACATTAAAAAAGCCACCTAAGCATTTTAATGAAAAAAAAAAAAGCCATGTCAAATTAAAAAATATATATGAAAAAGTTAATTAAAAGAAAAAATTAAAGAAAATGAATTTAAAAAAAAATCCCCAATCTCTTTTATTTTCCTTTGTATTCTTCCACTTTCTTAGGTACCAAACATATTACCCAGCAAGAAACACAACAATCTAACGGCCAAAATGGCACAATAGCACTATTTACCAAAAAATATATATTAATCTACCATTATTGCGGAAATATGTAAGGATCTACCACTTTTTGGTTACTCAAGTTTGGGGAACTCAAGTTTTCCATGGTACTCGAGTTCTTCCATGGAACAATTTTGAAAATTTTTATGGTACTCGAGTTCCATTAACTCAAGTTCCATCAAAAAATTTCTTGCAAATTTGAAGGTTACTATTTCAAAGAACTTGAGAATCATGGAAAACTCGAGTACCCAAAAAAATGGTAGATCCCTACACATTTTCGAAACAGTGGTATATATTTCGGTAAACAGTGATATTTGGCCATTTTGACCATAATCTAACCATGATTTGCACTGTGCACACACTAAAAACAATAGAATGAAGACAATAAGATAACAAAAACAATTTTCCTCAAGTTCACACTTTGCCCACATGGGAATCCCACTGTTCTAACCCAAAACGTTGTTGTCACCGCGCGCCACCATGCTCCCACCACAACCACCACCATTAGATCACGGTAGCACCCACCACATCTTGGCTCCATTTGCATTAGATCTGCCAAAACAACAGCAGAGAGGACAACATGCAGCTGCTGTGTTGTGAGGATGGCTGAGGCGTTGAAGCAGAAGAAGATTGTATTAATCTATTATTCTAGCTGAATGTACCCATCAGCCATCGTTAGTTGATTTTGCTAAAAAATGTTCAATTAGCTTTTTCTATAGGCCAAAATGGCCAAATATCACTGTTTACCGAAATATATATCAATTTACCACTGTTTCGGAAATATGTAAGGATCTATAATTTTTTGGATACTCGAGTTTAGGGAACTCGAGTTCCATGAACTTGAGTTCTTTGAAAAAATAGCATTCAAATTTGCCAGAAAATTTTTGATGAAACTCAAGTACCATGGAAAACTCGAGTTCTCCAAACTCAAGTACCAAAAAAGTGGTAGATCCTTATATATTTTCGAAACAGTGGTAGATTCGGTAAACAATACTATTGTGCCATTTTGGCCTTCTTCTATATATATGACAAAAAAAAAAAAAAAAAAAAAAGATGCTTCTTGTTTGGATCTGTGTATGATTTTGATAACAATGTGAATGTTTGATTAGTGTTTAGTTTCAGATTATTGTGTTGCTTTCTGGGTAATGTGTTTGACAACCAAGGAAGTGCGAGAATACAAAAGAGATTTAGAATTTAAAAAAAAAATCAATTAATTTTTTCAGAATTTGTTTTTTGTTTTTTTTTTGTTTTAATTTGACATGACTTTTTCTTTTTCATTAATATTCTTATGTGGCTTTTTTATTTTTGAAGAAACTGACTTTTTTAATATTAATTATATTATTTTATATTATTAACATTAGATGAGGGAGTTACAGACCTAGAGTTGGAGAAGAAGATGAGGGATGTGAGGACTTTTTTTTTTTTTTTTTTTGAAAAGAGACTGAATTCTCATTCAAAGGAGAAAAACCAAATACAATGAGCAATAAACACACTAGCAGCAAGCAGAACAGTAACAACATAGACCAAAAACAAAGAAACCTTGCCTAGACTGATCCCTCTAATCTAAGAAGGTCAAACAAAAATCTGGGATCTCACTCCTCCAAACAAATTTTTTTTTTCTAGTTTTTTTGGCTTGTTGGGCGAGTTCGTGGGTTATTTTGTTGTTGTTCCTGTCAATGCGTCTGACATTAGCCTCTTGAAAGTTGCTACATCCCTGCCCAATACTCTCTATAATGTGGCCAACAACCCCCCTAACATCCATGGCTTCAACAGCTTGGATAGTCAGGAGGGAGTCGCCCTCTATAATAATTTTCTCCAAGCCAAGTTCTTTAGCCAAAACTAAGCCTTGTTCAACTGCGATTGCCTCAATTTCCTCAACAGAGTATCTTTTTAGAAGGGGCATAGACACAGTAGCTATCACTCTGCTATTCCAATCTCAAATTATCATTCCCACCCCAAATTGTCCATTGGTCAAAGGGATGGCTCCATCCATATTAATATAATAGAAGCCCTCTAGAGGAGGTTCCCATTATTGCTTCTTGTTCACTTTGTGCTTTGCCTCCAAGCCATTTACATCTTTGTAGTCATCAATCATACGAATTGCAAACCCCCAAACATGAGCTTCTGGTACTCCATGTTCCTCATAAATTACCTAGTTCCTATTCAACCAAATCCTCCAAGCCACTCCAAAAAACTTCTCTAGATCCCTTTGGGTTCCTTGGTGGAGTATTTCAATAGCCAGATCTGAAACATCCCTATCGATATCCATCAGGCTAATGGGGCAGTCCTCCCACATCTTCCACACACCACTAGCTATATCACATTTAAAAATGGCATGCTCAACAGATTCTACATCATCTTTACAGAATGAGTAGATAGGTTCTACTTGGACTCCACTTTTACTTAAATTTAGCATTGTGGGGATTGCATCCAAACATAGCCTCCAAACAAAAATTCTTACCTTTGCTGGGATATTTAAGTGTCACATCTTTTTCCATAACGGAGCTCTTATGTCTCCAACAGATGATTCTCCCTGCTATTTCCTTTAAGGATTTTTCTAGCAACATAGTATGCACTTTTCACTATAAAGGTTCCATTTTTATTACCCACCCAAATTAATTGATCCTCCTGTGCATGATAGCTGATTAGTATGTTTAAGATTGTCTCAACTTCAAAAGGCAGGAAAATTATTTCTAACTTTTCTCTTCTCCATCTCTTTGTATCATGGTCAATCAATGCTGAAACCAAATCACCAAAGTCTTTTTTATGGGGAGATAACCTTGTAAGTGGTTGGGGTCGATAGCCATTTATCAAAAATAAAATATTAAAAGTAAAAAAAGTGAAAATAAAAGGTATCCAAAAGTAAAAAAGATTAACTAGGTGGATGTGGTAAACATAAAATGTGGGAGGGTAGATTGGAAGCTTCTAAGAAGGTGCTTCCTTTACAATTACCATTAATTCTTTTATTTTAAAAAAATACCATTACTTCAATTTATTAATTCTTTTCAATATTTCATTTGATAATCAATTTTAAAATTTAGTTTAGCAATAAAATAAGTCCCATAAAAAACAATTATAATAGGGAATAACCTTATAATAATAATAATAATAACAACAACAACAACGACAACAACTAGCCTTTGAGCACATGCTCAGAAGCACTTCTATTTTTTTGGGTAAAGGTTAATAATTTGCATCTATTATAATATAGAAATATTTTTTTAAAAAAATTTTCAAACAAATAAAAATGATAAACTTTTGAGATAAACAGTAACTATAATTTCTTTTTTGAATGTGAAGGAAAAAAAATCCTAAATTTTAGGAGTTCTCTTTTTGAATTCAAAATATAATTTACATCTATTATAATTTAGATTTAAAAAAAAATTCAAACAAATAAAAATGATAAACTTTTGAAATAAGTAGTAACTATAATTTCTTTTTTTTTGAATGTGAAGGAAAAAAAAAATCCTAAATTTTAGGATTTCTCTTTTTGAATTCAAAATGAAATTTGTTATTTGACATTTATAACTCTATTTCTAAATGAAGTTACCCTTCATTAATGAGGGTATTTTTGAATCACAAAAAAGTCTAGTTGAAAGAGGAGAATCCTCTTATATAATAATAATAATAATAATAATAATAATAATAATAATAATAATATATTCTATTCATAATTTTGAAACAATGCAAATTAAAGCACACACGAGTACCGTAATATTTTGTTTCAGTAGCCAATCTAAAACAGTATCCAAAATAGAATTCAAAACCTTGATATGGATGCTTATTTGGAAATTTTTTTGCATATATATATGGCCCTCCTAGCTTGAAACCCTAGGTCCATCCTTGGTTTAAAGTCTTTGGTATATAAGTTGAACATCATTATTGTAATATTTGTGTTTATTAATAATAATCCAACTAAGAATGGCATGAGAGTAATACACTTTATATCATTTCAATTTCAATCATGTACTTTTATTAAGAAGGGCATAGTAATAATTTATTCTATATCATTCCACTTTTCAATCCTCTCTACCAAGCACACATGATATAAAATACTTTTTTTAATCCTCACAACATTTTCCATACTCCCAATCAAACAGAGCAAAGGTAGGTTATGAGTTACGCTATAAAAATTTCATCTACCTCTCTTATTCTCTTTACTCAGA
Source organism: Quercus robur (assembly GCF_932294415.1). NCBI lineage: Eukaryota > Viridiplantae > Streptophyta > Magnoliopsida > Fagales > Fagaceae > Quercus > Quercus robur. The sequence continues at coordinate 64,093,012 of NC_065538.1, read as the reverse complement.
AAAAAAGAAAAAAAAAAAAAAAAAAAAAGAGGCTATAGTAAAGTCTTGGAATACATTAATTCCTTGTGTTTTAGAAGACTTCTTGTCATTGTTTGCAAATTATAGCTTAAACAATTTTTGTCCTGCCATAAATAGCGTACACTCATATAATTGTCAAACTTATTACAGTTGAGAAAAAAAAAAGGGTGAAAAACAAACTCGTGGAGACACATTAAGGGCTTGTTTTGTTTGAGCAAAAAAGGGGTGTATGTTGTATTCATTTTCAATTTTTTGTGGAACCAACTACTAAAAAACTTATTTAGCTTTGTATTTATATTCAATTTTCACTTTTAGTATCCAAAAAAATAGGATTCAAATATTGAATGCAACTTTTTGATGTTTTAATTTTCTTGAAAATGAATAAAATGACATTTTCATTAAAAAAAAAAAAGAAAAATCAAATCTGTGAGTCCCATTACTACTGACTTGTCATATCAAAAAACACACACACACTCTCTCTCTCTCTATTTGTTGGTGGTTGTCAGGAAAAAAAGTGAAGGGAAGACAAAGTAGAAAATGATGCCAAATAAAAAATAGATGGGAACAAAAAATAAGTACAAGATTTGAGTATAGAAAATGAAAATGGAAATGGAAAATAAATACAACCTCAATACAAACCAAACAGACCCTAAATGCATCTTTCTTTCTTTCTTTCTTTCTTTTTTCCCGAGTAAGAAATTTGCATAAAAACACAAAATAGGAAACAAAAAACAAAGAGGATCGAACCCCATCTCTAACATGTTCTCAAATCGGGAACAAAAGAGATGGGGTATGTTTCCCTCTTTACAATTAAAAGGGCCCATTTGACTAAAATATGGGCAACAAAGCTAGAGGCTGTTTGGTTAGCTAAAAAAATTAGTGTGTTTTTTGTATTTATTTTCAATTTTCAGTGGGGTCCATTGCAAAAAAACATATTTGGCTTAAGAATTTGTACTTAGTTTTCATTTTCAGTATCCTAAAATTTAGATTTGAATACAAAAAAATGAAAACACATTTTCAATATTTTCATTTTCATAGAAAACGAATATAGTGGAAATTCTGTAAATATTGTAAAAACACAAAGAGTCTTACTTGACTAATGTGAGTATGTGTAAGTGGCAAAAGTAACTTAAAAAAAAAAAAAATGCTAAACCCGATATGATATATTTTATATACAAATTACGTATTTAAAGTAATTTACCAAACACTCTCAAATGTAAAAATGAGTCATTTTTTCTACATTCAATTTTAAAATTTGAATACACAAAAGAGAAAATGAAAAGTGAATACACCACTTTTTAGAACCAATTTTGTCTCATCAATAATATGTTTAATCGCCCAATCAGAAGATGACCTAACGTTCTATAGGGGAAGAACTACATTCAAAGCGTCTCCTTCACAAATTATGCGTTTGCACCTGAACTCCGCTGCCCTTGTTGTTGTTAGCCTAGTTGCTTTAGCTTATGCTTTTTGCTGTTCTTGGTCTTATGTCAACTATGTCCTTACAAAAGTAATTATTTCTTCATTTCTTGTGTTCTACCGATCACTACTAAGCAAGCTTTCTCCTTATTGATGGTTGCATCAAAGTTTACTTTCTGGATTCCAATAAATACTTCTAGATATCTCCTCACCTGCAAACTCCTATGACAATAGTTTGACATTGCATGTTTTGCTAATTTCACTACTTAAGAGCATAGGATCATGAACTTCCCTGTCATTTTTCCTCAAGATGTAATTTCTTTTCATCCAAATTATATCGCACTAAATTGCTGTGAATAATATAAAGTCTCTCTATTCGTCGTTTGGCACCTTCAAAGTTGCATCTAAAATGTAGCACACCTCTAACCCATTCAATAATGGAATTAAAATACAACTCAAAGAATCTGAATGACAAAGGTGATTATACTCATACTATTTTAGCAATTGGACAGCCTATAAAGAGGTGCTTCATGTTCTCTTCCTCAGCCCCACTCAAGATACATCCCTTTCATTAATGTTCATTCTTCTTGGTCACGTCTCTTGTAGGGATAATTTGCAGGCCATTTTCCCAAAAAAAAGTTTTAATCTGTCTTGTATTCTCAATTTCCACAACTTTTTTCCAATATTTGGCTTCGAATGGAGTTTTCTTGTTGGGAATGAGGCAAATGGATCGGGAGTATTTTTCTTGCAGATTCACTATCAAACGTGTCTCTAATCTTCCTTTCATCCCATATAACTGGATTTTGCATGATAATTTTCAAGACACAAGTTGGGTTATTTTGGATATTTATTCTAGATTTTGGTTTTAAAAAGTTTGGCTCAGGGACCCATGGAGCATTCCAAGTGTCTAATACCATACTGTTTCCAATCTTCCAACATGCCCTTTTTCCAGCGCTTCTCTCGATTCCCATGTGGTTTTTTTCCTTCATTATTTCCCAACCATAAGTCTCTTAAGTTTTGAGTCAATTTTCTCGCATGCTTTTTTTTGGGAATCTAGATGACAGCATAATTAGGTGCCTGCAAGCTGCAACTACTGTTTTGAGGTCTGGTCAATTGGTGCTTCAGGATATTTGTTAAAGGATTATTTTAGAAAAGTTTTAATACTACTTTTATAAAAAATATAAAAAAATTATTAAAAAATTAGTTACTGTAGGGACACGATTTGTAACGACCTATGGATGACGTTGGGCTCGTATGCAAAGGGCCCCAACAATATGATTTGTAGAGAGTGGGCTTGAAAGGCATGTCCTTGGGCACAGGTGGGCGGTTTTATCGTGGCTTCTGTGGAAGCTCTTATATGGGCGGGCTTCGCTTGACTAAGCCCTCCATTAATACGGGTTGTAGGACTTAAGTCCTCGGATGGCGTCCGAGGAGTCTTGTATCCTCCCTTTTCTCCCTTTCGCCAGAGGGGGGGGGGTCCTCTTTCTTCTGGGGGGTTTTTCCTTTTATACTAGTGTTCGTTTCCCCCTTTAGAGTCCATGTGTAAGTTTTACTTTCTGGGTTGCAGACCTGTCTTGTCAACCCATACCTAGAGTGGTTTGGGGTTGTTGGGAAAGTTAAAGGGCATGGTTTAGAGTATGGGCTTGTCAGATACAGGGTTTTGTATTATGATGTTGGCAGCTTTTTCCCTTGCCCTACCCCTACACTCAGTTTGCCCCTTTCTTCAGGCATTTCGTGAGATGCCGAGCATGAGGTCGTCCTCGGCAATGGCTCTCCTCGGCTTGGGCCCTGGGCCCTAATGTAGAGTGGGCCTGGGCAGCGAATTCTCTGGCCCCACATATATATATATATATATATATCTATCTATCTATAGAATAATATCTTATAAAGATGCAAGTTATATGCAAGAGATAACGTGGAATTGCACCTATATAGATAAATACTAATGTAGGTAGTTTATATTTGTAGGGACACGATTTGTAACGACCCATGGATGACGTTGGGCTCGTATGCAAAGGGCCCCAATAATATGATTTGTAGAGAGTAGGCTTGAAAGGCATATCCTTGGGCACAAGTGGGCGGTTTTATCGTGGCTTCTGTGGAAGCTCTTATATGGGCGGGCTTTGCTTGACTAAGCCCTCCATTAATACGGGTTGTAGGACTTAAGTCCTCGGATGGCGTCCGAGGAGCCTTGTATCCTCCCTTTTCTCCCTTTCGCCACCGGGGGGGGGGGGGGGGTCCTCTTTCTTCTAGGGGGTTTTTCCTTTTATACTAGTGTTCGTTTCCCCCTTTAGAGTCCACGTGTAAGTTTTACTTTCTGGGTTGCAAACCTGTCCTGTCAACCCATACCTAGAGTGGTTTGGGGTCATTGGGAAAGTTAAAGGGCATGGTTTAGAATATGGGCTTGTCAGATACAGGGTTTTGTATTATAATGTTGGCAGCTTTTTCCCTTGCCCTGCCTCTATACTCAGTTTGCCCCTTTCTTCAGGCATTTCGTGAGATGCCGAGCATGAGGTCGTCCTCGGCAATGGCTCTCCTCGGCTTGGGCCCTGGGTCCTAATGTAGAGTGGGCCTGGGCCGCGAATTCTCTAACCCCACAATAGCCCCTCAAAATCTTGCTGCCCGACTTTTAGTCGAGGAGGAGGGTTTTGGTAATGTTGGGCTTACATCATAGCTTGCTCAGATTCTGTACTCTACTAATATTTGTGTTTTTCCATTTACATGGGAGACGTGCCAAATTAAGAGGCATTCCTTTACCCACTCACGTGGAGTCCTTTGACGCTTCAATACTCAAGGCGCGCCTTCACGAGGATCTTCAGATCCTACGGTTGTGAATGGCGTTGGAAATTGAGCCAACTCTGCCTTGTCCATAGCATTCCTTGGAAAGCTGCACGAATTGAATGCCCCCACCTTACCTCTTATATAAGTAGGATAGGAGGTTATTTTCCTTACACACAAACCCTTCGATTCTTTTCAAAATCATAATCCTTCAGCTATAATCACAGTTTTCGTATTCAGTGCTATCTGCCCTTTGTGCAATATGTTTGAGACACGGACAGGGGTAAAGGAACTACATCTGCCACAGAGGCGCCAGGTCCTTTCGAGACTCAAGGTGGCGTGGTCTGGGCAGGGGAGGCACAGATTCAAGATAATCTTCCGCCTTAACAAGGGGGAAATGGTATTTCTTCCTCTTTCAGTCAAAATCTGAAGCAGGTACTGGTCGCACCAGATTCTTGGTGCGTCAGAAGTAAGGTTTTCCGCCATCAGCGCCGTCTGCTATATCGCAGGCGTGGTTACGTGGAGGCCCATCAACTTCCGGCTGCCTGCACCTTTTCTTCAACAGTGCTGGCCTTAAGTTGGGTTCCCGACACCTTTTCTTCAGCTGCGTTAGCTCGAAGTCGGGCTCTCTGCACCTTTTCTTCAACGGTGCAAGTCCCGAGTTGGGCTCTTTTGCTGCCTGAGTTATAGGCATGTAAAAGTATTGAGGAATGGCTTCCTTAGACGAAATTTTGGAGCGGCAGCACATCTCTTCTCTGCACCTCTTCTTCGGCTTTTTCTTCATTCCCTTGTATCTTTTCTTTTCGCTTGTGTAGTTAGCTTCAGTATGAGCTTGTTTAAACTCTTTCATTGTACGCTGTACTGTTTCTTTGTCTTAATAAAAGATGAATTTATTTCTTTTTAAATATTTTTCCTTTCTGCAACAATTAGTTTGTGAATGGGTGTGCTACATGTGTGTTTTCCATTAATGATACTTAGAGCAGGAAACCTTGAAGCAGAACCCTACTAATTCTAATTTATCGACATTACCAGGCATAATAATGATAATTCCCAGTAGATTAAACTCATGAAACTAACTGAGATAAAAGCTGAATACTCTGTAATGCATGCGAGGCGACCGTCCGAGAACGATAAACTCTAAATAATTCATCCGAGAGGGTAGCCGAGCAGTGAGGGACTTTGATTGTGTTTTTGACAACGTATGGCCCTATATTGCAGTTGCACCAATTCCCTTGGTACTGAGGATCCGAGGGTAGGCTGGGGAGTCCATGCAATTTTGGGATTAGCCAAACTATCAATGGGGAATTCTTTCCCGGGGTAGATTTTAAGGGCCATATAACGTCTAGGTTGTGTCCAAACCCCGTATTGTCTCTTCTAGATAGTTGGTTTCCCCAGAGGCTTGAGTCCGAGGACCATACAAGGCCTTGGTTCTGTCCAAAACTGGTAGTTTTTCTTCTAAGTAGTTGGTTTCCCCAGAGGCTTGAGTCCGAAGACCATAGAAGGCCTTGGTTCTGTCCAAAACTCGTAGTTTTTCTTCTAAGTAGTTGGTTTCCCCAGAGGCTTGAGTCCGAGGACCATACAAGGCCTTGGTTCTGTCCAAAACTCGTAGTTTTTCTTCTAAGTAGTTGGTTTCCCCCAGAGGCTTGAGTCCAAGGACCATACAAGGCCTTGGTTCTGTCCAAAACTCGTAGTTTTTCTTCTAAGTAGTTGGTTTCCCCAGAGGCTTGAGTCCGAGGACCATACAAGGCCTTGGTTCTGTCCAAAACTCGTAGTTTTTCTTCTAAGTAGTTGGTTTCCCCAGAGGCTTGAGTCCGAGGACCATACAAGGCCTTGGTTCTGTCCAAAACTCGTAGTTTTTCTTCTAAGTAGTTGGTTTCCCCCAGAGGCTTGAGTCCAAGGACCATACAAGGCCTTGGTTCTGTCCAAAACTCGTAGTTTTTCTTCTAAGTAGTTGGTTTCCCCAGAGGCTTGAGTCCGAGGACCATACAAGGCCTTGGTTCTGTCCAAAACTCGTAGTTTTTCTTCTAAGTAGTTGGTTTCCCCAGAGGCTTGAGTCCGAGGACCATACAAGGCCTTGGTTCTGTCCAAAACTTGTAGTTTTCTTCTAAGTAGTTGGTTTCCCCAGAGGCTTGAGTCCGAGGACCATACAAGGCCTTGGTTCTGTCCAAAACTTGTAGTTTTCTTCTAAGTAGTTGGTTTCCCCAGAGGCTTGAGTCCGAGGACCATACAAGGCCTTGGTTCTGTCCAAAACTTGTAGTTTTCTTCTAAGTAGTTGGTTTCCCCAGAGGCTTCTAAGTAGTTGGTTTCCCCAGAGGCTTGAGTCCGAGGACCATACAAGGCCTTGGTTCTGTCCAAAACTCGTAGTTTTTCTTCTAAGTAGTTGGTTTCCCCAGAGGCTTGAGTCCGAGGACCATACAAGGCCTTGGTTCTGTCCAAAACTCGTAGTTTTTTTTCTAAGTAGTTGGTTTCCCCAGAGGCTTGAGTCCGAGGACCATACAAGGCCTTGGTTCTGTCCAAAACTTGTAGTTTTCTTCTAAGTAGTTGGTTTCCCCAGAGGCTTGAGTCCGAGGACCATACAAGGCCTTGGTTCTGTCCAAAACTTGTAGTTTTCTTCTAAGTAGTTGGTTTCCCCAGAGGCTTGAGTCCGAGAACCATACAAGGCCTTGGTTTTGTCCAAAACTCGTAGTTTTTCTTCTAAGTAGTTGGTTTCCCCAGAGGCTTGAGTCCGAGGACCATACAAGGCCTTGGTTCTGTCCAAAACTCGTAGTTTTTCTTCTAAGTAGTTGGTTTCCCCCAGAGGCTTGAGTCCGAGGACCATACAAGGCCTTGGTTCTGTCCAAAACTCGTAGTTTTTCTTCTAAGTAGTTGGTTTCCCCAGAGACTTGAGTCCGAGGACCATACAAGGCCTTGGTTCTGTCCAAAACTCGTAGTTTTTCTTCTAAGTAGTTGGTTTCCCCAGAGGCTTGAGTCCGAGGACCATAAAAGGCCTTGGTTCTGTCCAAAACTTGTAGTTTTCTTCTAAGTAGTTGGTTTCCCCCAGAGGCTTGAGTCCGAGGACCATACAAGGCCTTGGTTCTGTCCAAAACAAGTAGTTTTCTTCTAAGTAGTTGGTTTCCCCAGAGGCTTGAGTCCGAGGACCATACAAGGCCTTGGTTCTGTCCAAAACTTGTAGTTTTTTATTTATTAATTTAATTTCCAAAGGTTAGCCCCTTGACCAAGGTGGGGAGGGATTAGCTTGATGTTGGAAGCCCCTAGAATTGCCCGTGCCCTTGGCACTGCCAGGCATAGCCCCTAATGGAAACTGATGTTGGAACAATAACAACATGTCGTTGGAAATGAAAGCACCCTCGCAGACTTTTGCTTGACAAAGGCTCAACTCCACCGCCACCTGAGCCAACGCGCAAGCCTTTCCCACAGACGGCGCCAATTGTAGGGACACGATTTGTAACGACCCATGGATGACGTTGGGCTCGTATGCAAAGGGCCCCAACAATATGATTTGTAGAGAGTGGGCTTGAAAGGCATGTCCTTGGGCACAGGTGAGCGGTTTTATCGTGGCTTCTGTGGAAGCTCTTATATGGGCGGGCTTCGCTTGACTAAGCCCTCCATTAATACGGGTTGTAGGACTTAAGTCCTCGGATGGCGTCCGAGGAGCCTTGTATCCTCCCTTTTCTCCCTTTCGTCGGGGGGGGGGGGTCCTCTTTTTTCTGGGGGGTTTTTCCTTTTATACTAGTGTTTGTTTCCCCCTTTAGAGTCCACGTGTAAGTTTTACTTTCTGGGTTGCAGACCTATCCTATTAACCCATACCTAGAGTGGTTTGGGGTCGTTGGGAAAGTTAAAGGGCATGGTTTAGAGTATGGGCTTGTCAGATATAGGGTTTTGTATTATGATGTTGGCAGTTTTTTCCCTTGCCCTGCCCCTACACTCAGTTTGCCCCTTTCTTCAGGCATTTCGTGAGATGTCAAGCATGAGGTCGTCCTCGGCAATGGCTCTCCTCGGCTTGGGCCCTGGGCCCTAATGTAGAGTGGGCCTGGGCCGCGAATTCTCTGGCCCCAAAGTTACTTTTTTCTTTTCTTATAAAAAATTTCTAAAAAAATTTCCTAAATTAACACCCTTAGTAAATCCATTAGTTTTCCCATCTTAATTAGGCAAGAACTAGAGGCTTAGGAAAGTATTTTTTGTTTCCACCCTTGTACTTTGTGTTGTACTTTTGCAATAACTTGCTTTAGGGTGTTACTATTTGAGACATGTGATTCAGAGGGAGATAGATATCTAGAGTGCAAATCCGTTGAACATTATTTTTGCTGAACATTATTGTAGATTTCTTGAAATTTACCATTTGGCCAGGCCATTCCTTTTTCATTGATAAGCATTCCCAATCTTTAACTACATTTTCATGTGTGGCCTCAACAAAAATGATTAGATTATCCGCAAATGGTAAGTGACCAACATCTAAGATTCAAATTTCCCATTGCCTTTTGTAATTACCAAATTATAAATAAAATTTAAAAAAAAAAAAAAAAAAAAAAAAAACAAAAAAACAAAAACAAAACTATAGGGAACCCTAGGGCTAGGTTAAACTTGTTCCTATGAACATAAATTAATAGATAAAATGAATTTCATAATTTACAAACTTATACTATAAATTATAATATCCCACAGAAGATCAATTTCACCACAAGATGGAGAAGAAAAAAAAAAAAAAAAGAGATGTTACCTCATTGATGCTTCAACATATCTTTTAACATGAAAAATAGAAATGTTATTGTTAATTCCATGAGTTTGTGGGTGACCAAGTTGATGCATAGACAATGTTGCTTTCTTGAGATGATATGCGTTGTTTGCATAATATTTTATCAATCGATGCAACAAACTTTTTAGAGACACCATCTCCAAGATACAATAACTCGGCCACCCTTGCCCTTATTTTACTAATCTGGACTACTTAGTAAAATAGTACTCTCCTTCATACTCAGAAGTTTTAATTTTTTTTTTTTTTAAAACTAGGTTTTACGTAAGGAATTGGAGTGAATAACACAAGAAACAAGAATATATATTAGACTAATGGTGTATCTATCTCAATAGGTGGAGGAGAAGAACCTTTTTTTCCCCCGGAGAAAAGGAGGAGACGAACCTATTTA